>NC_088867.1:55227639-55303134 GCF_032884065.1 Artemia franciscana
CTTAAAAGGTCTTAGAAAAAGTTTCGTAAATTTCTGTGGTATTAAAAAGTTTTTGTGGCACTTCGCATTTACGAAGTGACATATAGTGATCATAAATTCTGTCGGTCTGTCTGTCTGTCTTTCCCTGTTTTACTAGTTTAGGCACTTCCAGATAAGTTAGGACGATGAGGCATATCAGGAACCAGACTAGATTAAATTAGAAATAGTCGTTTCCCCAATTCGATCATCTGGGGGGAGTGGGGAGAAGGTTGATTCGAAAAAAAGACCGGGATAAAACTTGGTGGTAAAAATGAGCACAAATCCTAGATACGTGATTGACATATTTGGAACGGGTCCGCTCTCTTTGGAGAAGTTGGGGGGAGGGTTAATTCTGAAAAATGAGAAAAATCAGTACCAGACAATATTAAATTAGAAATAGTCATTTATCCGATTCGACCGTCTGTGGGGGGGGGGGGAGTGGAGTGACGGTTAATTCGAAAAAATGAGGTGTTTTTAAGTTACGAAGGAGTGATCGAATCTTAATGAAATCTCTTATTTAGAAGGATCTTGCAATTCAGATCTTTTATTATAGATCTGGCTGAATCCAGTTTCATTGGGGAGAGTTGTGGGGGGGATCAGAAATCTTGGAAAACGCTCAGAGTGGAGAGGTCAGGATGAAATTTGGTGGCAAGAATAAGCACACATCCAAGATACGTGACTGAAATAACTGGACCGGATCCACACTCTTTGGGAGAGTTGGGGGGGCGGGGTAATTCAGAAAAATTAAAAAACGAGGTATTTGTTATTTATGGACGGGTAATCAGATCTTAATGAAACTTGATACTTAGAAGGATCTTGTGCTTCAGCACTCTTATTACCAATCCCAACCAGATCTGGTGAGAGTAGGTAGAGGTGGACGGGGAAACCAAAAATCTTGGAAAATGATTAGAGTGAAGAGATCGGATGAAACTTGGTGGGTAGAATAAGCAAATATCGCAGATACGTGATTGACGTAATCGGACGGGATTCGCTCTCTTTGGGGGAGGGTTAACTCTGAAAAATTAGAAAAAATGAGGTATTTTTAACTTAGGAAAGAGTCATCAGATATCAATGAAATTTGATGTTTGGAAGGATATCGGGTCTCATAGCTCTTATTTTAAATTCTGACCGGATCCGGTGACGTTGGGGGGAAGATGGGAGGTGAAACCTGAAATCATGGAAAACGCTTAGAGTGGGGGGATCGGAATGAAACTTGGTGGTAAAAATAATCGTAAGTCCTAGATATGAGATTGACGTAACTGGAAAGGATATGCTCTCTTCGGGGGAGTTGGGAGGAGGAGCGTTAATTCTGAAAAATTAAAAAATAAGGTATTTTCAACTTACGAAGGAGAGATTGGATCTTATTGAAATTTAGTATTTGGAAGGATATCATGTCTCGGAGCTCTTATTTTAAATCTCGACCGGATCCGGTGAAGAGGAAGTTGGGTGGAGACCTAAAATCTTGGAAAACGCTTGGAGTATAGGGGTCGGGATTAAACTTGGTGGTAAAAATAAGTACATGTCCTAGAAATGGGATTGACATTGCCGGAACGGATCTGCTCTCTTTGGGAGAGTTGGGGGGGGGGTTAATTAAAAAAAATAGACAAAATTAGGTATTTTAACTTATGAAAGAGTGATCGTACCTTAATGAAATTTCATATTTAGAAGGATCTCGAAACCCAGATCTCTCATTTTAAATCCCTACAGATCCAGTGTCATTTGGGGGGGACAGGAAATATTGGAAAACGCTTAAAGCGGAGAGATCAGTATGAAACTTGGTGGAAAGAATAAGCATAAGTCCAAGATAAGTGACTGACATAACCGGCTCGGATCCGCTCTCTTTGGTGGAGTTGAGGGGGGGGGGGGTAATTCGGTAAAATCGGAAAAAATGAGGTATTTGTAACTTGCGAACGGGTTTTCAGATCTTAATAAAATGTGATATCTAGAGGATCTTGTACTTTAAAACTCTCATTTTAAATCCCGACAAGATCCGATGACGTTGAAGGGAGCTGGAGGGGGAACCCGGAATTCTTGGAAAACGTGAAAATCGAGGTATCTTACGAATGGGTGATCGGATCCTAATGAAACTTAATATGCAGAAGAATCTTATGTCTCAGATAATCCATTTTCAATTAGAATTGGATCTAAGGACATAGAGGGCTGGAGGGAAAAACAGAAACCTTGGAAACCGGAAATCTTGGAAAACGCTTAGAGTGGAGAGATCGAGATGAAACTTGATGGGAAGAATAAGCACAAGCTATAGATACGAGATTGGCATTATTGGTACGGATTCGTTCTCTTTGGGGGAGCTGGAAGTTGTTAATTTGGAAAAATTAGAAAAATTAAGGTGTTCTTAACTTAAGAATGGGTGACCGGATCTTAATAAAATTTGATAATTAGGAGAAACTCATGTCTCAGAGCTCTTCTTTCAAATCCCAACCAGATCTGTTGACATTGGGGGGAGTTGGAGGGGGAAACTGGAAATCTTGGAAAACGCTTATAAACGCAGTAGATACGTAATTGACATAACTGGACTGGATCCGCTTTCTTTGGGGGAGTTAGGTGGTGTGGTTCAGTGCTTTGATGAGTTTAGTGCTTCTGAACGTGCTAGGACGATGAAAATTGGTAGGCATGTCAGGGAGCTGCACTAATTGACTCGTTACAGTTGTTTTCCCCGATTCGACCATCTGGGAGGCTGAAGGGAAAAGAAAAATTAGAAAAATTGAGGTATTTTTAACTTACGAGTGGGTGATCGGATATTAATGAATTTTGATATTTAGAAGGACCTTGTGACTCAGAGCTCTTATTTTAAATCCCGACCGGCATTAAGCCTCTGATTTTCCTTTTAAAGCAGTCTATTGATTCTTAGAATGTTACTACAGGTCATATCATATGAGCTCTTGGCTCCTCTTGACCTCGTCACAAGCGCGATATGAGCTCTTAGCTCTTGTTTTTGACGAATAGTATATAAATATAAGTAGTTTCAAAAATTTATTAAATACCTTTTGGGGTTTCCTTCCTCCCTTACCTGTATTTATGACCCCAGGGCAAGGGTGCCCAATGTTTATTATGTACCTTCACGAACATATTACTTTAAATAACATTAATTTAATAGTATATGCATTACTCCGTAAAGCAAAGTATATGATTACCCCGGTTCCAAATCGGGGTAATCAATCATTTACGAACGAGCCTATCAATCATCAACTGTATGAGATGATGGGGAAAAACCAAAATATTCTAAGATATGGCACTTATAGGAATGAAATGAGATCCCGTGGAACTAAAATAGACGAATATCCTACAACTTTAGATTTAAAAAAAAATAATGTTCGTATATTTTATAGGCCTACAATCGGTGTTTCTTTACTTTTAAGAGCCAATAATGTTTAAAATAATGAGTTTTAAAGAATAACGTTCTTTTTAAAAATAATATTCATACATTTTATAGGCCTACAATCGATGTTTCTTTACTTTTAAAGGCCAATAATGTTTAAAATAATGTGTTTTTAAGAATAATATTCTTTTTAAGAATAATATTCTTTTTTAAAATAATGTTCATACATTTTATAGGCCTACAATCAGTGTTTCTTTACTTTTAAAGGCCAATAATGTTTAAAATAATGTGTCTTTAAGAATATTGTTCTTTTTAAAAATAACGTTAATACATTTTATAGGCGTACAATCGGTGTTTCTTTACTTTTAAAGGCCAATAATGTTTAAAATAATGTGTTTTTAAGAATAATTTTCTTTTTAAAAATAACGTTCATACATTTTATAGGTCTACAATCGGTGTCTTTTTACTTTTAAAGGCCAATAATGTTTAAAATGATGTGTTTTTAAGAATAATTGTTTTTTGAAAATAAGGTTCATACATTTTATAGGTCTACAATCGGTGTTTCTTTACTTTTAAAGGCCAATAATATTTAAGATGATGTGTTTTTAAGAATAATGTTCTTTTTAAAAATAATGTTCATACATTTTATAGGCCTACAATCGGTGTTTCTTTACTTTTAAAGGCCAATAATGTTATCTGTTTTGTAACAGCTTTGTAACCTAAAAAATGCCAATTCGTATGAAGTGTTAAAAATGATATTGCCTCAAGGTGTTGTTGCCAATTATACATGTTTTCAACTTCCTTTTAAATCTGGTCGCAATGCTAAGGAGATGTCAACATTCTTAATGATATTCTGGCAAACCCCTCAAGGAGTGGTTAAGCCAATGAGAAAGGAGGAAATCTTGAATATAAGAATTATTGCTAAAAATTATCCCACATAACTACAAACTTGAGAATCTTTGGGATTATTTATCGGTATAAGATCTAGAAAACGACACAAAAATCAAGGATGTATGATTAGTACAACCCTTTTAAATAGTAAAGGAAGAATATCTTAAAGGCAAATTTTAAAGGAAACTGATGATAATAAAAGAAAAAATTCACGGCCAAAATTTTGAAATCTCGGGGCAAATCGAAAGGCTACTTTACAATTCTCTACGTCTTCTAGAAGTAATTTTATTGCTACTTTTAAAAATTAGAGGTGTCCCCACTAATTAATTTTTTATGAAGCTCTAAAGGAAAAAAAAATGCAAATTTGCTCGGTCTATTCATGTTAAAGCTTTCAATGAAGCTACAGGAATTTTTTCATCAAAGAATCTGCTCGTGTCTGTTGTTAATATGCATTCAACTGCTATAGGAAAATAGCATTGGCTTCAAACCTCGGAGATTGACCTTAACTTGTGAATTTCAGCCTGGTCGGACAACGTTAAAGGGGGACTGGGGTTGACGGGTCGAAACTTTCGGCCAGATTTTCCCCATGAAGGAAAAGTTGGAGGGAGATGAAATTTGGCAGGTTTCTTAGTTGGAGCTCGGGCTACGAAATGCATCCCTTCCCATCCCTCTGCGACCACTGGAACCAAAGATCGCTTAACATTGTCGTGTGTCGCCTCTTTATAGAGGCACGAGTGTGCCTCCTTGATCTGATGGTCCTTTAGAATTCAGCAGTGGCTCAAGTGGCTTTAGAGTTTATCATCCAAGCAACCTGTGCGCTATTCAGAAAGGAGTATTTCATCTCAATAGAAATTAAAACGAACATCTCATTTTCTAATAAGATACTTTGCAGATGAATTCTTATAACATAAGCAATATTTAACCAACCAAAATGAAATGATTGTGTTGACAAAGTGAAGGAAATATGAAAAATTCTAGTAGTTAGGGGAGAGTCGAGTAAGACGGACCGGGGGGCAAGACGGACCTTTTGTCATTGCTCGACTTGAGCGTCACCTTTTTATCACTTGTAGAGCTAGAAACAACGGCCATCTAGTGGCAAGTTTCGGAGCGAAGTCTGAGAGTTGAAGCCAATCTTGTCTTCGAGAAAAATATTTTTATTCGTTTTCACATTCTCGAAACCGGCTTTTGAGGTAAATGTTTTTCTTTTCTGGTGTTTCTAATGTTCTGTTTTATACTGTGGTAATTTTTTTTACAAATATGGAGGTCTAGGAGAGTGTGTCAGACATTAATTCTTTTCATTGCAGCGCCATCTTATGTTATAATTTTTAACTATTCCGAAAAAGCAGGTTTAGGGTAAGATGGACCACAGAGACAGCGGGTAAGACGGACCGGTCCGTCTTGCCCCCTATCATCTGGGATCCTTTTCGAAGTTATTTTTTTTTACGTATTTTGTGAATATTGTGTTGCATTTATTGTTCCCGCATGTCAATTAGAAATATATTAAGCTGTCTCTCTTTTGCAGAATGGGAAGTATACTAGGAAAACCACCCGCGGTCTCCACGACCAGGACTTACTGAGAGCAGCTGCTATGCGAATTAAATCTGGTTCGCCGCTTCGCAAAGTTTCGAAAGAGGTTGGTTTGCCACGAAGCACAGTGCGAAGAGCAGTTGCAAAACTCGACGCAGCAGAAGATCCCCAATCAGTGGAGTTGGCAACTACCTTCAACTTTAAAAGTGTGTTCTCAGCAAACGAAGAGATACTTCTGAAGGACTATATGATCACGGCACAGCACTTGCATCATGGACTTACGAAAAAGGAAGCAGGTCAGCTTGCATATGAATATGCCCAGGCCAAAGGGAAGAATATGCCGAAGAACTGGACTGAAAATAAGTATGCAGAAAAAGACTAGATGAATAGCTTTATGAGTCGTGTTGGGCTTTCCCTAAGGTCCTCCGAAGCGACAAGCCTTGCCAGAGGCACCAGCTTCAACAGGACGAATGTCAGCGAATTCTTCAATAATTTAGAAGAGCTGCTTATAAAGCACAAGTATCCGCCGAATAGAATATATAACCTTGACGAGACTGGAGTAACCACCGTTCAGAAGACACCAAAGGTGGTTGCAGAAAAGGGATCAAAGCAAGTTGGACGCATTACTTCGGCTGAGCGAGGGACGCTGGTAACAGTCGTAGAGTGTATCAACGCAGCTGGCCAGTCGATAGCCCCTTTCTTTGTCTTTCCAAGAGTTAACTGGCTTCAAAGTTTTCTCAATGGCACGCCCCCTGGAAGCACAGGAAAATGTCAGCCGTCTGGATGGATGACAGCCGAAATCTTCCCGGATATGATACGCCATCTGATCTCCCAAACCAGTTGCTGGCCCACAAATCGACTTCTGCTGATTATGGATAACCATGATTCGCACGTCTCATTGAGCGTGGTTAATCTTTGCAGAGAAAACGGCATTGACGTCTTAACGCTTCCGCCACATTGTAGTCACAAGCTGCAGCCTCTTGAAGTTGCTGTTTATGGGCCATTCAAGCGATACTACAATGAAGCAGCTAACTCGTGGATGATTTCGAACCCAAACAGGAGGATTACCATTTATGAAATCGGAATATTCGTTGGAATCGCTTTTCCAAGAGCTTTCGTCATAGAAAACGTACTAAGCGGGTTCCAAAAAACAGGAATATACCCTTTCAATAGGAACGTTTTCCAAGATCACGACTTTCTCAGCGTCTTGGTGACAGACCGACCAGCACCAGAGACGTCTCCCATGACAGGCCAGTCTGCAGTTCCATCATCCAGCCCTGGCGACGAGAGCTTGAATAACGACGTGCTGCCAACTACCAGTAGCTCAGTGATTTCTGCGACTATGCCAGTGACTCCAGAGTCGGTTCGTCCTCAACCTAAGGCGAATTTCTATGCAAGAGACGGAAAAACGTCTAGGAAAAGAACAAAGTCCAAAATTCTGACGAACACACCTGAAAAAACCAGACTGGAAGAAGAAGTTGAGTTGAAAAGAAAAAAATCAGAAAAGAAAGCTCAAAGAAAACGGCCTGAAAAGAGAAACCTCTCCAAACAGCCTGGGAACGGGGAAGACAGCTTCGATGAACATATCGCGCTGGATGATGAAAGTGATTACAGCTTGCATTTGTATGGGTCAGAGGAGGAGGAGTTTCTTGATGGAACCGAACCAAAAAGTGGGGATTTCTTGGTTGTGAAAGTGCCGACCAAGAAGAGCTTCAGGAATTATGTTGGAGTTGTGTGTGATTGTAAATCTGATGGTTTCCAAGTTCAGTTTTGGAAGTGATTAGCTCCATCGAGCAAATTCACGGCAACTGAAGAGATGAGCTTCGTGCGAAAAGAAGAGGTCATCATGAAGCTGCCAAAACCGACCCCTTCGGGCGGAACGACGAGACAGTCGGCTCAGTCCGTTTTTCACGTAGATTTGGCCTCGTACAGTGTTTAAATATAGTTATTTGCTAACTTTTTACTTTTTTACTTACTACTAGTATTTTAAGTATTCGAAATAAAATTGTTTAGAGACAATCAATCTTTTTGAGCAATTGGGTCCGTCTTGACCGAAGGGCTGGTCCGTCTTATCCTATGGGGTGGGCAAGATGGACCTTTTGACCAACTTCAGTTTTTTTTTTATCTGGGCCCGGAAATACGGCTGATTTATGTGTGAAGAAGGTTTCTTTACGTAACTCAATGTTTTGGGGACAAGTTAGACACCTTTCTTCAGTCGTTGCTTGTTTCCAACTTCTTCTGCAGACGAAAAACCAAAATGGGGTCCGTCTTACCCGACTCTCCCCTAAATAGTTTTATTTTGACAGAAGAATTTAGGAAAAATATTCAACAAAAATTATCTTTACACAAATATATCTGCATTTATCTGCAATGAAATAAAAAAACAAGTTTTTTTAACTGCAAGTACGGAGCAACATTAAAACTTAAAACGAACATAAATTATTCCATATATGAAAGGGGTTGTCCCCTCCTCAACGTCTTGCTCTTTACGCTAAAGTTTGACTCTTTCTCACAACTCAAACACAAAAAAACAACGAGAACAATAGGGAGTTTTTTAAGACAGTGGGAAACAAATTAGAATGAATATTTCGGCCCTATCTCCAAGGGCTGTCCTCAGCAATACAAATAAGAAAAAACAACTTACAAAAGGACAAAATCAATAAAACTAAAATGAACAGTTTTCAAAACAGTCCCAGCATCCTTATCCCAGCAAAGTTCAACCAGGACTGATAAATAAATTGTTATGAAACAAAGCAATTCATTGAAATGAAAGAAAATGATTTAAAAACACGTTTTTAATGCCAGTCTAGCTTTTTTCGCTACTGATCTTATAGGTATATTTGTGACAGGTTCTATGTTAATATCTATTGGTTTTTTATAATATTTCGCAAGGTCATCTTTAATAAAATTTTTGTATATAGCATTCAGTGAATATTCTCCTAAATCCCTATTTAAAGAAATATTATTATTAATTTTAAGTCTGATTTCAATTGCTTCTCGAACTACTTGCTTTATGCCTAGATCATTGCTAATAATGGCGGATTTTTCAAAAAGTATTTTGTGGCTAGGATTTTTGAAAACATGGCTGCTTAAAGCAGAATCAAAAGAGACAGAAGTAATATTAGAATTCAAAGCTTTGGTGATATCATATTTATGTTGTTGTAGGTGTTTCTCAAAACTCTGGTGGGTTCTCCCTACATAGAATTTTCCACAGTCGCATGGTATTTGATAGACACCTCTTTGGCGAGCAACTGGAGTCTTATCTTTACCAGAACTTAGGAGATTTATGATTTTCAAATTATTGGTAAATACAACATGCAGATTATTTTGTGTGCATACTTTCTTAAGATTTCTACTGATTTTTGGGATATATGGGAGGTAAATTATGTTTTGGGGCTTATCGAGATTCTCACATGGTAAATTATCGTTGATTTTATCGGAGTGTCTTTTCACTCTACGGTTAATTGTGTTATTAATAAATAAAAAAGAATACCCATTTTTGAAAAGTATGTCCCTGATAAAGTCTAGTTCAGCTGTGACGAGAGATATTACCACACCTCTTTTAATTTGTTGTGGGTGGTTTGATTCAAAATGTAAATATCTATTGTTTTGTGTTGGTTTTCTGCAAATAGTAAAATTGAGTCCATCTAATTTAGATGGTATAGCTACCACCTGATCAATCTTTTCGTTACCCAACGTCACCTTTTCATCTTCACTTATTCCTAGCCTTAGTGACCTAGTCTTCTTAACATTAATTTTCAAACCTATTCTTGCACCCTGAACTCACAAAACCTATAAAAATTCATTCATTTTGCTCACACTTTCATCTAATATGGAAAAAATCGGTAGAATTGAGGCGTATATGGAAAATAAATTGTCAGAGCTTAGAAAAAAAATGAAAGAAAACTGTCAGAACTCAGATCGTTGATTTTATCAAAAATTATCGTTGATAATTATCGTTGATTTTATCGGAGTGTCTTTTCACTCTACGGTTAATTGTATTATTAATAAATAAAAGAGGATATCCATTTCCAAAAAATATGTCCCTGATAAAGTCTAGTTCAGCTATGATGTAGGAATCAGAACAAATGTTTAGGGCACGATCGACGAGACATATTACGACACCTCTTTTAACTTGAGGGGGGGTTTGATTTAAAATGTAAATATCTATTGTTTTGTGTTGGTTTTCTGTAAATAGTAAAATTGAATTCATCTAAGTTACGAATAATTAGAACATCCAGGAATGAGATTTTATTAGCAATTTCAATTTCTAAGGTAAACTGTAAATTCCTATCATATGTATTAAGGTGATCTAAAAAAAAAAAACCTAAGTTCACTTTCCCCATAGTTCCAAAGTGAAATTACGTCATCTATGTAACGTCCCCAAAAGATATGTTTCAAAAAATATGAATTTAATGCCCAATTTTCAATATGCTCTACATAAATATTCGCCAGTAACCCGGAAAGAGGCGCACCCATGGGTAAGCCATTTATTTGTTGGTAGAAAGAATTACGGAATTGGAAATACATTGAATACTTGTTACAAAGTTTAACCAAGGTCATTAAAACATCGCAATCTAATCCTGTTGCTGAAACTTCTATTAAGTCATAATTTTCATTTATTTTATTTTCCAATAATTTCTCGGATTCTGCTACATTAATATTTGTATATATATTTTTGAGAAAAAAGCAAAGGTTTGAAGGCTGTACATAACCATTTTCCAATGTTGGAGGCGGGGGCTTTCGTAAAAGCTACAATTGGCCTTAAAGGAATGCCTTGCTTATGTAATTTTGGTCGAAATTTTGGACAAAAGCTGCCTCGGGGAAAAATTTATTATATAATTGTGGAGTAATTTTACCATTTTAATTTAGATCTTTTAATTCTTTTATAATTTTGTTAGCAAACTGATCAGTATGATCGTGGGTTATAGTTTTATACGTAGTTTTGTCATTTAGATGTGCATAAAGTTTTTGTGTCGTAATCTTTCGTATCCATGACAACCAAAGAATAGCTTTTATCTGCTTTAGTTATAATAATGGACGGATCTTCGCGGAGATTCGATAGAATTATTAGGTCACGTAAATTATCTGGTTTTATATTATTGTGGAGTGTATCAATAAGACAAGCCCTAACTTCGTCTGGGTTGGAAATACATGAATAAAATTTGTGCAAAGAAGACTCTAGAGAGGAAATCAAATCCCCCATAGGAACTTGTTTTGGAAGAAAAGAGAATTTTGGGCCTTTTTGAAGAGTTTGAATTTCCAATGGTTCAAGCGTTGAAGAGGACAAGTTAACCACAGCCGGTCCAGGAGTGAATCTTGGAGCATAAATAGGGTTATTTATTGATGATTCATTTCGTAGGTTTTCTAATTTTTTAATAAGTCGTTACCTTGATAAGCGGATATCATGACTAAATAAATTTCGTTCCAATCCAGCAACTTGGTTAAAATCAGCAGAAGACAAATTTTCGAATAAAAACTTTTCTAGAGATTTCCTTTCAGAGGAAATAATGTATCCTTTTTGTTTTTTATCTTTAATAATGTCTATTAATGTTTTTAATTGTTATGTATGAGTAAATCGTTCTTCTTTTTGGGTATTTAAGTGTAATCTGAATCTTAAAGACTTGGGAATAAGATTTTCAAATTTGCAAGATTCCAAGAATTTTTGTCGGTTAATAATATTAGCGTGTTTTCTGCCTAAAATAATGAGGTAAAATATATCATTGGTCAACTGCTCCCCATAAGCGAGACCTAAATAGAAACGAAGACCAAACTGCCTTTCCATCACAAACACCAAAAACAAGAAGAACAAAAGGGAATTTTTTAAGACAGTGGGAAACAAATTAGAATGAAGATTCAGATTACACGTAAATACCCGAAAAGAAGAGCGATTTGCTCATACATTACAATTAAAAACATTAATTACTCCTCAATTATATAATAAATTTTTCCCCCGGGGCAGCTTTTGTCCAAAATTTTATGGTCTACCAAAATTACATTAGCAAGGCATTCCTTTAAGGCCAATTGTAGCTTGTACGAAAGCCCCCACCTCCAACATACGAAAATGGTTATGTACAGCCTTCAAACCTTTGCTTTTTTCTCAAAAATGTTATATATGTAATTCGGTTGATTTAGTTGAAAAACTCAAAAACGTAAATATTTCGGAAAATACAATTATCACTAGCTTTCACATTGTGTCTGTGTATACAAATATTAATGTAGCAGAATCCGAGAAATTATTAGAAAATAAAGTAAATGAAAATTATGACTTAATAGAGGTTTCAGCAACAGGATTAGATTGCAATGTTTTAATGACCTTGGTTAAACTTTGTAATAAGTACTCACTGTATTTCCAATTCCGTAATTTTTTCTACCAACAAATAAATGGCTTACCCATGGGTGCGCCTCTCTCCGTGTAACTGGCGAATATTTATGTAGAGCACATTAAAAATTGGGCATTAAATTCATATTTTTTGAAACATATCTTTTGGGGACGTTACATAGATGACGTAATTTCACTTTGGAACTATGGGGGAAATGAACTTAGGGGTTTTTTAGATCACCTTAATACATATGATAGGAATTTACAGTTTACCTTAGAAATTGAAATTGCAAATAAAATCTTATTCCTAGATGTTCTAATTATTCGTAACTTAGATGAAATCAATTTTACTATTTACAGAAAACCAACACAAAACAATAGATATTTACATTTTGAATCAAACCACCCCCCACAAGTTAAAAGAGGTGTCGTAATATCTCTCATCGATCGTGCCCTAAACATTTGTTCTGATCCCTACATCACAGCTGAACTAGACTTTATCAGGGACATACTTTTTGGAAATGGGTATCCTCTTTTATTTATTAATAATACAATTAACCGTAGAATGAAAAGACACTCCAATAAAATCAACGATAATTTACCATGTGATAATCCGGATAAGCCCCAAAACATAATTTACCTCCCATATATCCCAAAAATCACTAGAAATCTTAAAAAAGTATGCACACAAAATAATCTGTATGTTCTATTTAACAATAATTTGAAAATCATAAATCTCCTAAATTCTGGTAAAGATAAGACTCCAGTTACTCGACAAAGAGGTGTCTATCAAATACCATGCGACTGTGGCAAATTCTATGTAGGGAGAACCCACCAGAATTTCGAGAAACGCCTGCAACAACATAAAGATGATATCACCAAAGCTCTGAATTCTAATATTACTTCTGTTTCTTTTGATTCTGCTTTAAGCAGCCATGTTTTTGAAAATCCTAGCCACAAAATACTTTTTGAAGAATCCGCCATTATTAGCAATGATCTAGGCATAAAGCAAGTAGCTCGAGAAGCAATTGAAATCAGACTTAAAATTAATAATAATATTTCTTTAAATAGGGATTTAGGAGAATATTCACTGAATGCTCTATGATCTAGGCATAAAGCAAGTAGCTCGAGAAGCAATTGAAATCAGACTTAAAATTAATAATAATATTTCCTTAAATAGGGATTTAGGAGAATATTCACTGAATGCTCTATACACAAATTTAATTAAAAATGACCTTACGAAATATTATAAAAAACCAATAGATATTAACACAGAACCTGTCACAAATAGACCTATAAGATCAGCAGCGAAAAAAGCTAGGCTGGCATTAAAAGCGTGTTTTTAAATCATTTTCTTTCATTTCAATGAATTGCCTCGTTTCATAACAATTTATTTATCAGTCCTGGTTGAAGTTTGTTGAGGTAAGGATGCTGGGACTGTTTTGAAAAACTATTCATTTTAGTTTTATTGATTTTATCCTCTTGTAACTTGATTTTTCTTATTTGTATTGCTGAGGACGGCTTTTCTTATTTGTATCCCCTTAGACATAGGGCCGAAATATTCATTCTAATTTGTTTCCCACTGTCTTAAAAAATTCCCTATTGTTCTTCTTGTTTTTGGTGTTTGTGATGGAAAGGCAGTGTGGTCTTCTTCATTATTTACTTCTCACAGCTCTACTTTTTAAACAATAAAAAAAAACTTTAGCGTAAAGAGCGAGGCGTTGAGGAAGGAGCAACCTTAATTTCCGAATGTTTTTTAATTTATGTTTTTAATTCTATTTTCGTTTATTTTCTCATGTTTTTTTTTAAATAAAGCTAGAAAGTACTAGGGCCACTTCATGAAAATTCTCTTCCCTCGTGATAAATTCCTCCATGGAAAGATCCTATCACGTAACCCCATCCCCAAACCAGCCTCACCTCCCCTCAACGCAAAAAAGTCCCCCAGAAAATGTCTTTACGCTTAAAAAAAAACACTTCAAAAAACACTTTACACTTCACACCGGAAAAAAAAATTACAAAATTCCCCATTTTTATAGATAGGAGCTTGAAACTTCTACAGTACAGTTCTCTGATACGCTGAATCTGATGGTTTGCTTTTTGTTAAGATTCTTTTAGTTTTAGGGGGTGTTTCCCCCTATTTTCTAAAATAAGGCACATTTTCTCAGGCTCGTAGCTTTTGATGGGTAAAACTAAACTTGATGAAACTTATATATTTAGAATCAGCATAAAAATGCAATTCTTTTGATGTAACTATTGGTATCAAAATTCCATTTTTTAGAGTTTCGGTTACTATTGAGCCGGGTCGCTCCTTACTACAGTTCGTTACCACGAACTGTTTGATAGCCTGTTAAACATCCAATTCACAATAGACAAATTTATCTGTTTTAAAAATTAGTATTTTATAAAAATTTTTTTGTTTTAAAAAGTAGAGTTGAAAGAAAGAGTCAAACTTTAGCGTAAAGAGCGGGGCGTTGAGGAGGGAACAGCCCCTTTCATATACGGAGTAATTTCTATTCATTTTAAGTTTTAATGTCGCTCCTTACTTTCAGTTAAAAAAAACTCGTTTTTATTTAATTGTTATTAAAGACGATTGTATTTAAAAGCAAAAGGAACGAGTCTGCTTTTGTCGTTGAAGATGGATAAATTCACTTACAAAATTATGCTCGAATTTTGTTGCTTTCTTGCTAGCGAAGTCTGGTAGATGTTTTTGCGAATGCTAACAGTTGGCTAAAATATTTATTCATGTCTAAAAAAAAAACAAAAATTTATTAATTGGTTATCTGAAAATCACTTGCGCTTTCAAAGGCAGCTTAACAGCGCTGCCTAAGTAAAGAGCGATGTAGACAAAATGTATTAGTACTATTATTATATTTTTTTTAGACCAGGGCAATTCTTATCGAAAGATTTGTCTTAAAAAGTTCGAAAAGGGATCATTCGATTGGTAATTGAAAGGGCAAATGCTTTTTTTAAATAGTCAAAAGTGATTGCAGGGCAACTAACCCCCTCTCAAGACAACCATTTCCCCAACACATCCAAACAAAATTTCGAGATAGCCGTTTTGTTCAGCGTAGTTAAAAAGTCTGGAAATTATTACTTTGAGGATGACAACCCCCTGAATACCTCGGGGAAAGAGTTGTAAGTTAGGCCTTGGGGGTATATAAGGTCATTATAGAAAAAATGGTCGTATAAACTTCGGAGAGGGCTCAATGGATTGGTAATCATAAGTTCTAGTGACCCTTTTAAGATATAAAATGATCTGAGGGCGGATACCCCCCCCCCCCACTCGTATTTTCCCAAAGTCAATCTGATAGACATTTGGAGATGGTCATTTGCTTTCGTAGAAACTTCGATAAGGGCTCATTCGATTGGAAATTGAAAGGACTAGTGCTCTTTTTAATAATGAAAAGTGATTGGTGGGCAACAAGCCCCACCCCACGCCCATCAATTCCCAAAACATATCTAATCAAAATTTTGAGACATCCATTTTGTTCAGTGCAGTTATTCCCTGAGGTTTCTATGGACAGGGTGGTCGTATAAACTCCAGAGGGGGCTCATTTGAAAGAAAATCAAATGTTCTAGTGTCCTTTTTAAGAGTCAAATTGATCCAGTTAGCCAACCCCTCCCTCCAAGTCGTATTTTCCACAAATTCACCCGGTAGAAATTTTGAGATAGTCACTTGTTCAAAAATAGTCCAAAGACCATATAATAAGGTCCTTGGGGTTAACAGAATCCCACAGAGTCTGAAGGTAAGGATTTAAAGTTATGCCCAAGCGGCATCTAAGGTATTATGGAAGGGGCAGTCTTCTGAACTTTAGAAGAGACTCATTTGGTTGGAAATGTATAGTTCTAGTTTCCTTTCAAGAATTAAACATGATGAAGAACAACTAGCTCCTCCCTGCCTACCTGACATTCTCTTTGCCCCGAAACACATTCAGCTGAAATTGTGAGATAGTTATTTTGTTACCATAAGTCCAAAAATCATATAACCGTTTCTTTAGGGTGGACACAATCTCCAGAGTCCCTGGGCAAGCGGTTGTAAGTTATGCCCGGGGGCATTTTAGGTTTTTACGGAACGGGTTGTCGCATAAACTTTGGATGGGATGGAGCTCATTTAATTGGAAGTCCGAACTTTTTGTGCCCTCTATAATAGTCAAAAATGAATGGATGGCAATGTATGTATGTATGTATCAGTTCATTGCCCATCATAAATTTAAAATATAACACTGGTGGAGCATAAAGAAAGAAAAGGGAAAGAAACATATAAATTCTGACGCATACAAACAAAACCAAAACAAAGAAGAACTGACAAGAAAAAAAGGAAAAAAATATAAATAAGGGCAATTATATGTAAGACCAGACACATTATCAACGAAAGACGATTTCAAGGGTGCTTTCACCGATAATCTGCGTCCAATATCTCTCGTTTCTTTTCTGCACCGCGGACACTGGACTAGCAACTCCATACCGTGAGGATAGGGAGCTGTTTTTAGTCCAGGAGGCAGCCGTAGCTAATATTTAGCATACTTGTAGAAACACTTCCGTATATCCCTAATACCTGAAGCAGTAAGATGAGACCAAAATGGTGCAAGGGCAAATAGATGTGGAAAAGCAAATGCATTATAAACGATAGCTAAGATACGGCGAATAAATTTAAACTTTATCGCCACTAGTAAACCACACACATTCCTAGATTTTCTGGCAAAAAAAATCTTTCAAAAGTTGACACGTGGTGCGAAGATTTGACCCAATTGGTACACTAAGATAAAATGTTCACCTAACTGAACATTTGTCGCGTAATCTGAATGGTGATTGGCCACCTGGAGCTCAGTCTTACTATCATTAAATCTAAGACCAGTATGTTTATACTCCCTATCATGAATTCGAAAATTTTCCTCAATTCCAAAGGCTGTTCTACTAACACCAATGATGTCATCAGAATAGTCAGCAAGCGAAACATCAATACCTTTAAATATACATGTGGTCAGAACGTTCTGTTGTGGCACAAATACAGTATTATTACACAGGGGTGGAGAAGTAACAGCACCCTGTCTAAGACCCTTTTTTACTGGAACTGAAGGAGTGAGTTCCACCACACCAGGTGAGATGGTCACCTTAACTCTGGCATTTAGCTTTTTATACATATGACGTATCAATTTGATGACATAAATATTAAATCCACGATTATAAGCAGTCAATAAGATGCTCGGATGTATACCTGTATCGAAAGCTCTAGATACGTCTAATCCAGCAAAATATAGTACCTCATGAGCATGTAGAAATAAATTACCAATCTAATGGTGAGCATGGTTGCAGCCTACTCCTTTCTTGAAGCCGAATTGGTTGTCCGTTATATAACACTTATCAGGCATATCGTCAATAATTAGTAACTCAAAAACTCTGCACAAAACCGGTGACACCGTAAATGGCCTAAAAGAAGAACACTGGTCCGATAGCTCTCCTTTTTAATACCGGGGTTATTACTCCAGTACTAAACAAATCAGGGACTATACCACAATAGAATATCATCTTTAAGAGTAAGGTCAGACACTCAATCAGGAGAGGGACCCACATCTTTGATGCTTTGCACAGAGGCCATCAACACCACGGGAAGTTTTCTTTTGTAGCTTAGAAATACACTCAGTAACCGCAGATCGAGTAGCTATAAAACTGATATCATCATTTGATTTTCCTAACCAACCATCAAGCTCCCTTTTATATTGATTTGACAATGGTGGATCAGGCTCAGAAAATTCACTTTTAAAGTAACTATACCAATGGCCACTGGTAATTTTGACAGCATTATAGGTTTTTGACTTATCTCGTTTGAGCACTTTCCATACGAATTTAGGTACTTGATAGTTCAGCTACTGATTAAGCCTGGTGTTGCCTAATCACTTTCGCGGAACGTCGCTTTGTTTTCAGTCGAATTTTATTAACCAAACCTTGCCGTGGCATACCACACTCCTTCCAGACACGAAACCAGAATTTAAATTTGGCACAAGAATCAACGAAATCAGCGTTAACTAATCAACCAAGCTTCTCAGTTCCAAGATGTACTCTTCGTATGGGTATATTAGCACGCTCGGCAGCTCTTAGAGCATGGACGATCTATGTACAGTAAATATTCAGCAAGGTTTGCTTTTCTGCAGAGGTTAGTAGGTTTTCTTGGGAAAGTAGATGAAACGGCACTTTGATCTTTTTCAAAATAGAATCACTAATAGCCCGGAACGTAAACATATTTACAGAAGCCCCCTCAGTGGTTTCATGTCATTTAATATCTTTGTCTGGAGTTGAATCACTCGTTGCAATAAGTTGAACAGGGAATATATCACTGATAAGCATATGGTCTGGGGTTCGGAAATTGGAGATAAGGGAGGATCTGGAGTCTGTTTTTACATTCATGGAACACATGAAAATGTACAGAGAAGAAGCACTGCCAGAGTTATGGATATATGTGGAACCTTAAGCCTTCTCGACCACCAAGAGCCGAGGACACATACTATTCAGAGTATTTGCACGGCTGCTACTGTCGTCTAAAAGGTTACAGTTCACATCACCAGCAAGGATTACTGCTAGGTTTTGCACTTCGCAATCTGCCACGAGGAAACTGACTAGGAGGCAAGCTTGATCAAATTGACCGCCATATAATTCTGAATTTTGACTGCCGTAAAATAATCACTGTCGCAAAAGTGTTCAAGCAACAGGACACTTCTAGCAAGAATAGCAGTACTTCCACTTGGCTGACCAGCCCCGAGTGTCTAGTGGCACACCTTATTACGGCAGTAGAAGCAATCGTGTTCAGCAAACATAGACTGTCAGCAGTGATAGGGTGCTCTTGTAGGCAGAGAGCGTCATTTATGTTACATAGAGTTTGGATTATTGGTAATTTCACTGAGACGCCTCCATTAATATTCCATGGTGTAACGTATAGATCAGTGCTCATTTTGGAGGATTCATAAGTTTCTGAGTGACAGAACGTTTGTAGCTATAACAAAGATGGTCAGCCTGTTTGCACAGTGAACACTGCATTTTATTTTTACAGGAGGTTTCCAGCTTGTTCGAATGTCCTGTCTGTGTACAGTGCGAACAGCGAGTAAGAGCTTCGGCACAGTCAGTTCTAAAGTTCTGCAACTGAACGTCATAAACACTATCAGGAACGAAACGAGCCATTCCATAATACACAGGAACTTTTAACTGTAGCCTTTGCGATTTGTCCTTTGCTTTCACAGCATCAGCTACAGCACTAGCTTCATTTTTATCACTTACGACGAGGCACCAAATATCTTTTCCTGGTCTAAGCTCATTTATCGCCGATTTCGAGTCATCACACAAGTTATAAATAAAAGTTTTGCGGTCCTTGGGGTAGTTCAGCTCTTTAGGTGGATTCTTTAATGTAACGGCAAAAGAGGGTTTGGATGAGTGTATGGTGACTTGAGACAAAGAAGGGAATGGGTTGAGTTTCGACCGGACGTAATTATAGAATTTGACACATAGTTCGTTAACTTTACGAGTCACTGTAGCACTTGATTACCCTACGATAACTGGTACTTCATCAGGTTCCTATAGCACGAAACAGGGTCTTGGTATCTGCTTTTTATTACACTTTTCAAGAATTTTAAGCATGTACAACCACTTATCTGCAGCTTTCTGTCGGTCACTTGGGTGATTCGTGCAGTTACCATAATTCCACAATAATTTCTTTGCTTCCATTAACGAATCACTGTTATAAAAGTTCGCATCAGTTTATGCAATATCGGCGTGAGTATTCGCTACAGCCTGGTTACGGTATAAAAAGTTCAAGACTGAAGACCATACAAGGTGCTGGCTCCGCCTTGTGTCTAGCCAATAAACATACAACAGGTATCTCACTTAATTAGAAAAAAGGTCAAATAGCCGTAGGGAGATCACCGGGAGCAAAGGTATCTTCGAGACATTCTCACATATCCTCTAGAATTTAAGGCTAATTAAAACCGGCAGGTACCTAAACGGCACTTCCAGCAGGTTTTCTCTCCTATTCTGCTTCCTCCAAAACGATCCACTCGGCAATGTTGATGTACCTTGAGAAGAAGATTAAAATCGTTCCATAAATTATATAAGGGCGTTAGACAAACTCAATCAATAATGTTTACAATCAGGTGATATATGTAAAAATTATCCAAATTAAAAATGAATGTCTTAAATCTAGGTAAATTTGACCCGTAACAAAATATTAGGAAATAACAGACTAAATTATCTACGGTACCTGAAATAATTCGAGTTCAAACCACTAAACTAATGCAAGTTTGAAATCCAAAAAAATGTTTTCACTCTGAATCTAGGTCAAGTTGAACCATAGCAAAATATTATGAAATAAAAACTGAATTAGCTATGGTCGCTGAATTAATTCAAATTCACAGCACTTAATTAGTACAAGCCCAAAGAGGGCTTTAAAATCCAATAGATCCGAAAAGGTGTTCTCACTCTGAAGACAAAATGAAGCCCCCCCCCCAAGCCTATCATTCCCCAAAACATATCCGATTGAAATTTTAAAAGAGCGATTCTCTTCAGCATTGTTGAAAGGTCCAGTAATTATATCTTTGGGGATGTCAACCTTCCCACAGTCCTCAGGACAAGAGCTGTAAGTTAAGCAATTCGTTTATTATTTACAAATAGATGTTATTGACAAAGTTATGCATGTTTGAACTTTAATTTCCAAGAAGATGAAGGGCTTTCAGGTGAGCCTTTCAGAGAATTTTGAAAAGAGTATTGAAGTAAATCAAAACACTTTGTGTGAATACAGATTGTCAAAAGAGTGTAACTCAGGAATAAATGAGCATATTATTTTGGAAAATCCAGGAATTGATAAGGGAGATGATCAAAAAGGCACTATTTGCATGCTACCAATACTACTACCACTACTACCACACTACTCGATCTACAATATCGAGGGTAAAGTTGAACTAAATTAAAAGACGCTATGTGCATCCTCACTGTCAAAACAGCGTGTCTCAAGAATTGATTTGGGTATTAAGTTGAAACTTTCAGAGAATGCTTAAAGGGGAAAATCATCTCATCAAACGACAGTACGTCCACACTACTGCTAATACTACTGATACTGCTGCATTTACTACTACTGTTATTACTTCTATTGCAACTACTTGTATAGTTAAGACCATTGAGATGAAACTTTCAAGAAGCATATGAAGATACAGGTTATCAAAAGGACATATCAGGAACGTCATAGCAATGGTAAACTGTATTAAGTTGACACTTCCAGGACTTGATGAGGGGATGTTCGACTAACCAAAAGACAATATATTAATACTATTGCTGCTACTTGCTGACAAAACGGCACTACTACGTAGTAGTCGTAGCTACTGCTACTACTACTGCTGCTAGCATTACTACCGCTATTCAATACTATTACTAGTGATATCAATACTAATGCTGTGACTACTATTACAACAAGATTTAAGGGTAGAAAGATGATATTATTACAGATTATTAAAAAGACACATCAGCAATGCCTTACCAATGGCTAATTGTATTAAGTTGAAATTTCTAGGACTTGATGAGAGGGATGTTCTACTGACCAAACGGCAATATGTTAATACCACTGCTGCTAGTAATACTACTGCAAAACAATACTATTACTAGTAATATCAGTACTACTACTGAGACTACTATTACAACTATGACTAAGGGTATAAAGGTTAATTTTTCAAGGAGTTTTGGGTGGGGAAGGTGAACCAAATCACAATATACCGTATGTATGCAGGTTATCAAAAGGGTGTAACAGAAATATCTTAGGAAAAATTTGGTGTGTGAAGTTGAAACTCACAGGGCTAGTTTTGAGGGATGTTAAACTAACCAAAAGAAAATATTTGCATCCTAATGTTATTGCTTCTATTCATGCTACAACTACTTTTACTGTTATTTCTACCTCTATTACTACTACTGCCACAAAAGCTTAGGTTGCTACAGCTAATTCTACTGCTGCTATTACTAATAGAAAAGTTAAGACTTCCATTAAGCCAGAAATGAGCATAAATAAAGTCCAATAATCTTCAAATCGTAAAACTACCACAAATCACTATAATAAATAAATGAAACTCAACACAACTAGAAACTACAATAAATAGTCGAGTCAAAAATAAAAAAAAGCAGATATTAATAAGAGTAGGGCTGATAACCCTGATAACCCCCCTACCTTCTCAAGACCAGAACGCAATGTGCGCTTTACTGAAAAAACTAAACAAATTACTGTGGATTGTCATTTTAATTGACATACACTGTCATTTACCCCTTAAGGTTTTTATAATTTCTTATCTATGAAAGTAAAAAAGTGAAAACCTTTAAATCTTATTTCATTTTAATTAAAGTGTAAATCATGTTCTGGTCTTGAGTAATTTTGTTGGTAATTGAAAATTTGTTTTATTTTTTTAAGTTAAATAAATTGATTTGATATAATTTTGATCTGAATGATTGACAAGAAAAATCACAAGATTGAGATCATATTTATGAGTAATTTCAATAGAATAAATTAAATCATTCCCCCCTCCCCAAAGAGTGAACGTATCGTTTTTGTATCTGTGACGCATGCGACATTACAAAAGGAACATAGCTAAGCATAAAATACCAAGTGTAATTAGTTTATTTCTAAAGGCATTTTAAGTAGTCTCATAATACTTAGAGGACATTGAACAACCTAGACCATCAAACGTGACAAGACCAATCTGAGTAGATAAGGTAGAGGGTATTAAAAAATGTCAAAAGAAATGGCAAATGAATACGAAGAACAAGTGTATACAGTCAGAATATATCCGATAGCAACAATTACAACGAGTCAAAGAAAAAAGTAAATAAAGAGAAACAGAAATTAAATAAAAAAAACAAGTTTTCTTAACTGCAAGTAAGGAGCGACATTAAACTTAAAACGAACGGAAATTATTCAGTATATAACAGGGGTTTTCCCCTCCTCAACACCACACACTTTACGCTAAAGTTTGACTGTTTTTCACAGCTCTTCTTTTTAAATAATAAGAAACTTTAGCGTAAAGAGCGGGGCGTTGAGGAGGGGAGAACCCGTTATATATATGGAATAAAGCCCCGCTCTTGTTTTTTTATTCCTTGTATGAAACGGTTTGTCCCCTCCTCAACGCCTAGCTCTTTACACTAAAGTTTTTTTTTATTGTTTTAAAAAGTAGAGTTGTGAGAAAGAGTCAAACTTTAGCGTAAAGAGCGAGGTGTTGAGGATGGGACAACCTCTTTCATATACGAAATAATTTTTGTTCGTTTTAAGTTTTAATGTCGCTCCTTACTTGCAGTTAAAAAAAACTTGTTTTTTATTTAATTTCCGAACTTTTTTGAATTAATGCATGTTTTAATTTTGGCTCACCGCACATGAATGATTAAAACGAAATTTGCATTTTTTTTTTTTTTTTTTGCTAAATGGCATTCTCATAGTTTTGATCGGACGATTTTTATAAAAAAAGGGGTGGGGGAGGAGGGCTAGCTACCCTCAATTCTTTGTTACTTAAGAAGACAACTAAAATTTACTTTTTTTACGAATGTTTTTATCAGTAATAAATATACGTAACTCACGAAATAACTTACGTAACGAGCGTCTATATTTGTATATTTTTATTACGTATATGAGGGGGTTTTCCCCCTCATCAATACCTCGCTCCTTACACTAAAGCTTGAATTGTGTCGCAATTCCTTAAGAATGACCCCCGAGTCACAAAGGCCGTAGAATAAATAGTTGAAATCACTGAAAACACTTTAGCGTAAAGAGCGAGGCATTGAGAAAGAGACAAACTCCATTATATACGTAATAATTTCTTTCGTTTCAAATTTTAATGATGCTCCTTACTTCCAGTTGAAGTTTTTTAATTTTTTTTTTCTCATTGTTTTTTTTAATGATGCTAGAAAATCCTGCGCCCCCTTCATGGAAATTCTCTTCCCTCATGATAAATTCCTTCATGGAAAAATCCTCGAACGTAGACCCCCCATCTCAAAATTTTGATTCAGTTACTTTTGGAAAAAATGAGCGTGGGAGGGGGCCTAAGTGCCCTCCAATTTTTTGGAAACTTAAAAAGGGCAGTAGAACTTTTAGCTCCCATTAGAATGAACCCTATTGTGACATTCTAGGACCATTGGGTCGATACGATAACCCCTGGGGAAAAAAACTGCAGTAAATCAGAAATCAAGAATCTCAACGAAGAGTATTCACATTACAGATGGTGCTTTAGAAAGTGCTTTCTAGCAAAGTGCTTTTAGACCATCTCCACTGTTTACTGTTGAATACACCACCCTGAACTAGGCAAGCATGTTTGCAAGTCGCATAACAAATTCTATTCATAATCAAGATACCTTCCAACTTGTTGTATCCTTTACATGATAAAAAAGTACACGGAAATGGAAGCATTCCAAAGGAGCTACATAATTTACGTTCATACATAATTACATCCTAAGACAGTGTTAGCTCGAAAAGGTGTTAAGCATGTTGTAAACTAATATCAGCCGAAAAGGGTGAACTTGTAACAGTATGTTGTGCAGTTAGTGCTACAGGTGTAGCTATCCCCCTCTTTTATTTTTTTCGCGTATTCACTTCAAAGATCGTATGGTCTTTGGTGCCTCTACTGGCACAAAAGGTGCTTCTTATGTAAGCGGATGGATGACTGTTGAAACCTTTCCAGAATTTCGAAAATTTTCAAAGCACACACGAATCAGTCTTGCCTCAAAAGTCCTTTTGGACAACTATGTGAGCCGCAGCAGCTGACAAGAGCCGGAAAAGCCTATATGCCCAAATATCACCTTTGAATAGATTTCTCCTCACACTAAAGCCAGTGTCAGAAAAAATGTTACCAACCACAAAAGGAACAAGAGCATTATAGCCACTAACACCTATTAAAATCAACTGATGGAATACTTCACTGAACGAACAGCAAAGGCCAAGGAAAAGAAAAAGTGAAAAGC
Source organism: Artemia franciscana (assembly GCF_032884065.1). NCBI lineage: Eukaryota > Metazoa > Arthropoda > Branchiopoda > Anostraca > Artemiidae > Artemia > Artemia franciscana. The sequence continues at coordinate 55,252,695 of NC_088867.1, forward strand.
AACAAGGCACAAATTAGCAAGAAAAAAGGGAAAAAAGCCTTGAGTTTTGACACCATAAAGAGTAGCCAGGATCAAATGGAAGATGAAGTCTATCTAAGTGACTCAGATGATGAAAGCATACATGCAGATGTTGTGGGAGACACTGACAATGAAGAAATGAAAACTGGTAACTATGTGCTTGTCTTAGAGGGAAAAATATGGAAAATCCCAACCTGTTCAATTGGCAAGAAATTTTCAGAGAGGGAAGACAATTATGAGGTACTATAATTGATAAGACGTTTGCCTCTCATGAAGTTTACATGGACATATCAAATTTTTACATTCGACAGAGCAAGCATCAAAATGACCATAGGGCCTCCATCATTTACTGGTCGCACTATACGACAAGCAAAACAGCTTGTTTTTCAAGTGAATCTGTCCCAATCTGACATCAAGTAGTCACGATGGCTTAAAGTACCACAGCTGAACAGCTGATCTGAATTAAAGCCTACAGTAGAATATTGCCTAAGTTGTCACTGCATACTAAGTTGTTATAAATACTCGATAAATTTTTGATAAACAATAGCGAACCGTGTAATGATTTATTTTAGAGGGATTTGGTGTCTATAGAAACCTTTTGTAATTAAAAAAGATTAATATAAAATAATTATTTTACGAAAAACTATATTTTAGTGTAACAGTGGACAAACGAATTTTACTTCATATGCATTCACCTTGCATACGAAGGTCAAAATAGTATTTTTGACATTATAAAAGCATGTGGATATACTTATACAAGATGAAGTAATTTTTTCAAGTTTTTAATAAAAAGCCTGATTTGTGAAATGAATTGGAACAATTCCTGTTAAATTTCAGATAAAATGATTTTATTTCAGCTTTCAGTGCAAAATAATAATTGTCTACTGGAACCGGTCACCCCTGGAAAAAAAAAAACAACAAACAAACAAATGTCTTCTGGGAAAAGATACAAAATTCCCCATTTTGGTAGATAGGAGCTTGAAACTTCTACAGTAGGGTTCTCTGATACGCTGAATTTGACGGTTAAGATTCTATGACTTTTAGGGGGGGGGGGGGTTAACTATTTTCTAAAACAAGGCAAATTTTCTCAGGCTTTAAATTTTGATGGGTAAGATTAAACTTGATGACACTTATATATTTAAAATCAGCATACAAAAACAATTCTTTTGATTTAACCATTGGTATCAAAATTCCGTTTTTTTAGAGTTTCGGTTACTATTGAGCCAGGTCGCTCCGTACTGCAGTTCCTTAACACGAACTGTTCGATCGTTACTAGGACGCAGACTTGATTCAATAACTTCTTTTCAAGATATGAAAAAAAAACTTTAGAAAATTTTTAAGTTCAGTTCAGAATCGCTAAAGTTATTATGTAAATTGCAAAATATTTATGGTGCCTGAACAATAATTTTAATGTTTTAATTCAAACATGAAAAATACCTGTAAATTTTAAAGTTAGTTTTTTTTGTGTTAAATAAATTTTTTATATGCATCAGTAAGAGTTGTCGTTGCCACACTCTATCTTCTTTTTGACAAGATTTTGGTAGAAGCTAAATTTCAGATGGGGGGGGGGGCAAACTTGGGTCTAGGGGGATGACAAACTGAGGTCTGGGAGGGTCGTTTGCCCCCCTGCCCCATAGCAAATTATACCCCTGCTTTGCAACCTGTTTATGACTGTGTTTTTTCCTGGTCTGTATGAGTTTCCTTTTAAACCATGTATGTCTTATTAGGTGGTGTAATACTATATTTTTCTTGTTATTTCAGTTTTTTTATTCTTTTATTTAGAATTAAAATGCGAAATCAGTACGCCAGAGCTTGTATTAGATTCATTTTCCTTGTTAGATCTTGTCTTATCTAACTGCCACGAAAACTCACTGTTGAAATGACTGTCACTCCAAGTTGGAAGCTGACTCGAGTGTTGTTTCTGAGCTTTTTTTCGAAAATTTGCCTAGTATTTAATTTTCTAAAAACGACAAGTATATAAAAGAAATACATTGTACAAAATACAGTCATCTCGTTTTCAATTAAGTGAAGAATGACACTCCATCCTTTAGGGGGATTAGTCCCTCACAGCCCTGTCGAACTTTATGCACAAAACGCAGTAATTAAAGTATTAAAATAATTAATTAAGTATTAATTAATTAACTAATTAATTCAGTATTAGACTCTCAACTTTCAGCGTAACAAGGGCAGTTGTAAACATTAGTATTTTTGAATTTGTAACTTGTGTATGTGGAAACAGATTATATCAGATCACATGATTAACATTTTGATAGCTTATATCTCCCTCGCATACTCTTGTCTTGACACTCCGAAGTCTTCTGTACAAGCACCATCACTAAATAAGAGAAAATGGAACATGGTAATTACTCAAACGTTTCCTGTACGACACAAGCGGGTCAAGCCGTCATGTGCCGTAAAATAGAATATTGATTTCCAATTAATTATCTGGTTAAATGAATTCAAGTTTAAAGGTCAATAATAATTAAAACAAAGTAAAATTTCACTAACAAATGGTTCCATGAATGAATTAAATAAAAAAACAGGGTTTTTTAAACTAAAAGTAAGGAGCGACATTAAAACTTAAAACGAACAGAAATTGTTCTGTATATAAAAGGGGCTGTCCCGTCCTCAACACTCCATAAATTTCTGTTCACTATTTTCAGTTAAAAAATTTGTTTTTTAAGCTGGTAGCACTTTTAAAAAAGCTTCCCATTATAATTAAACGACCCCCGTGTTTCAGTTTTAGTAAATAGTCAAACTTTGACGTAAAGAGTAAGGTACAAAGGAGGGGTCAACCCTTCAAATATGGTATAATTTCTGTTCGTTTTTCAAAAAATGCCAGCATGGGCTTATCCTCCATGAAATATATCCCTCCCCCTCACGAAACACTCCTCCGTAGAAATTTCATCTAAGGTATAGTGCACATTCCCCTCCCCCCCCCGTCCAGTCCCCTCCGGACAGTTCCATCCTTGCTGAGAATCCCCCTCCACGTAAATTTGCTTGTGAACGATTCACCTTGTAAAATCTCTTCGGCATTCTGTTATTAGAATAAGACTTTAATCTCTAAGTGGTTTGTCGATCACTCTAGAACTGCCCGCTTCCGTGGAAATTATTTCTCAGAAAACAAAACACGTGGGAAAAAGCCCCTGGATAATTCCTTCGGAACAGCTCCACACAAAAGTTTTGGCAAAGAGAATGTAAGACAATTAAAAAGAATTTTGTACATTATTTCTGTCAAAACCCCTCAGTATAAAATTTCCCCTGGAATATTCACTCGCCAGAAATTTCCCTCGCCAAGGAGGATTCTTTCCATAGAAATCCACTCCAAGCACGACTCCCCCCCCAAAAAAAGATGGCTGTATCCTTCCCAATAACAAACACTATAAGTAATCAATTGGCAAAATTCACAACTTTCAGCCTTCCCCGGGAATTGAGGGGGGTCATTTAAAAATAAAGACATAGCTATTAGATTTTTTGACAGTGCTGAAGAAAATGGGAATATCAAAATTATTATCGGATGACTTTGGGTGAAAATAAAAGTGGGAGGGGGCCTGGCTGCCCTCCGATTTTTGGTCTCTTAAAAAGTTCTGTATAAATTTTAAAGTCCATTTCAATTAGCCCTCTCGCGATATTCTACGCCCCTGGTTCGTTACGATCACCAATGGGAAGAAAAAAAAACAACAACAGAAAATTATCACGCATCCGTGATCTTTTTTCTGGCAAAAAATACAAATTCTATCTTTTGCATATAGGGGCTTGAAACCTCTACAATTGGGTTCTCTGATACGCTGAATCTGGTGATGTGATCTTCATTAAGATTCTGTAACTTTAAAGGGGCGTTTCTTCCTTTTTTCGAAAATAAGGCAAATATTCCTCAAATATTCTCATAACCTTTGAGGGATTAGACCAAGCGTGTTGAAACTTATATATTTAATATCAGCATAAAAATCCAATTCTTATGATGTATCTATTGGTATAAAAATTTCGTGTTTTAGAGTTTCGGTTACTATTGAGCTGGGTCGCTCCTTACTTACAGTTCGTTACCATGAACTCTTACCATGGTTCCAATCTCAAAAAATTGTAAACAGCGGAAGCGGAAAAGCGGAAGTGGGATTTTCCCTGTTTCTGTCAAATATTCATACTCTGGTTAGATTCCCATCGCAAGTTTCTTTACCTTCCAATTTTGGTAAAATTCATCTTTATCAGCTGTGATTGTGCTGAATTGTGGCGTAGAGACTATCCGCTGAAAGCTGTTTTGGTTCGTGCACAATTGTGTTATTGATATATGCTAAGAAACTTTTCATCATTTGACTACGGAAGGAAAGAATTGTTGCTGTTTGCATCGTCAAAGATTCCAGTTTCAAGTTCCAGGTTCCCGCTCCAGATTCCAGTTTTAGAAAAAGAAGTGAAGGACGTGAAGAGCAATTTACGATTGTAAGTCATGCATTTTAAGTTCGCACGCGAGTAGGAAATCTGTTAGGAGTGTTTAGTAACGATTTTGCCTTGTTTTTGCAGCTTTGACTTAATTTCTTTTAATTACTTTTCTTTTGAAATGAGCGCAATTCCAATTTTAGATCCTTCAGACCCTGAATTTGATAGAGATATTGCTTCATCCTTTTTGAACGAAATAAAAAGTAAAGGTTTAAAACCCCCTTTGAATTTGGATTCTTCAAGTCGGGATTATAATCCCACTTCAGTCATAAAATTTTTGACAACTTTGGGTAATTTAATGGCCAAAGAAAGTGCCAGTGTAATTATGGGAGATATTTCGGGGAATAATATAACTGATACACCTATCGAGAGTAACGGCAACAAGGATAATGTGAATCAAAGAGTAATTGGGTCAGTAATGGATCCCCTGGGAAATATTCCAGTTCTAGACAATGCAAAAGTTATAAAACCTTTTTTTAGCCAATTGAGAAGGGTTAAAACGCTGCTTGGCTGGTCCGACTCGCAAGTAATAGATGCAGTACCGCTTAGAGTAACAGGGCCACTACTTAATTTTTTTGAAGATAGAGATTCCTCAAATATTAGAAATTCAGAGGAACTTGAAAAAGAAATGACACAGGCGTACCTACTAGGAAAGACAGCTGGAAAGAAATTTAGAGATTTAGCTGAATTGAGGCAATCATCCAGGGAAACAGTATATCAGTTTTATAAGCGGGTGGAGATTGCCACAAAATCGTATCGATCAGGATATGTCGGTTTAGTAGGCTTTTCCAATAGTGTAGGCCTGAATTGTTTTATTGAAGGTTCGAGGATAAACATTAAGAGATATTTATTAGAACACCAGGATGATTATGATTCTCTTTCTGAAGCGTATAAAGTAGCGCAGCGTTTTGAAGCAATTGAGAATGCACTTGGTGAAGAGCAGGAATTTTTATCAGCAGCCGTAGATACTAAATTTGGTTGGACAGGACAGAATGAAGGACTCCGTCAGAACTGGCCTGACGAAAAACGTGACCAGGGGAGGGGGGAATCTTTTAGTTCAAGGGGGAGAGGTCAGAATAGGAATATAGGTAGAAATTTTAGTGAAACAAATTATAATAGGAACTCAGGTTTCAGTAAGACCTATGGTGATGTGCCCTTTCGAGAGAAAGGTGAGGGTCCTACCAATAGGAGATGCTACAAGTGTCAGAGCTTCAGTCATTTAGTGGCTGAATGCCCAAACAGAGTATGTTACAGTTGTGGAAACAAGGGCAATTCTGCAAATTTTTGTTATAAGCGGAACAATAACTATCAGAGGGGTGCTTGTTTTGTGTGTGGGACTTGGGATCATAAAGCCAATTCTTGTATGAATCATTATCAAGCGCAATCGTCTGGAGACTCTGGGAAGCCGGAAACGTTACAGGAAAACTAGAAGGCCAGATTGAACAGAAGGGGGTGATATCTGGCAAAGTTGAATACCCCCCTCATTGTGAATATTTTTGTTATATGGGATTAGGAGAAACGGATTACCTTATTATGAAAAAAGTTATTTTGAATGGCATTGAGTGTCAAGCCTTTGTAGACCCCGCTTGTCATAAATCTTTGTTAGATGAACGAATTTTTGAAGCACTTGACAAACGAAAGGTGAAAACTGAGCCATCCTTGGCTAAAATAAAACCCATTGGTAGAGATTCAAAGGTAATCCCTACTTAAGTAAAAGTAGTTTCAGATGTTACAATTTTTGAAGGAAATAATTCTCGGAAAGTTTCTTGGGAATATTTGGTGGTTCCTGGCTTAGGATTTGATATTATTCTTGGATGGGATATACTCCGAGAAATAGGCTCAAATCTTGATTTCCAGACCAATACATTGACCTTTTCGAGTGGTGAGGAAAATAAGGCGATTAGTCTGTCTTTTTCTGGAAGTATTGTAATGCCCAAGAAAACAGTTGTAGAACCATTTTCAATAAAAGTAGTACAAGTACTTTGTAGGTCAAAAGAAGGGTTGCCTTTACCTGATGCAATGACGGTCGTTACAGAACCTGCGAATAAGTCTCTTGAATTTTTTTATGCTGCCTCTGTGAAAGTTGTAGAGGATAAGAGCATAATTTTTATTTTTAATAATAGTGAAAGACCTTTAAAGTTACAAAGGCGAGAGGTAATTGGTAGTTTTATTGAAGTGGCCGATGATGAAATTTCAACATACAAAGCTGAAATTGTAAACAGTAAGGGTAGGGTTGACGAATTGAAGGATAGGAAAAATATGGAAAATCACCCTTGGACGGACGCGCACTTCATAGATAAATTTGACCTAGTACATTTAAATCGAAAACCTGAGTTGTGTGAAAAATTGAAAGCTATGCTTACAAAGTATAAAACCATATTTTCGGTCCATGCATATGATATAGGTCAGAATAGTCTGATGGAGTTTAAAGTAGATATTGACAAAAGCGCACCGCCACCTAAACCTAAGTCCTTTAATTTACCACTTAAAATGCAGGAGGTTGTGCAACAACATATTTATGCTATGACAAAAGCAGGTATTATAAAACCCGGTAGAGGTGAATTGTGTTGCCCTATATTTGTTATTGCAAAAATCTCAGAGGGAAAATACCCCCTAAGCATGAGTGGACTATGGAAAATACGAGGGTTATCTATGATTGTCGGGAAATTAATAAACTAGTCAAAGACAGTGCTTGGCCTATTAGGAGGATCCAGGATGTGCTGAACCAACTTAGTTCAAAGAGGAATTTTAGTATTCTTGATTTAAAACATGCCTTTTTCAATGTACCATTGGCAGAGGAAAGCCAACAGTATTACTCGTTTAGCGGACCGGATGGTGTGCAATATGTGTATCGTAAACTACCCCAAGGTAGCAATGTGAGCCCTAAAGCGTTTTGTCAATGGGCTTCAGTTTTATTTCAGTCAGAGATTTTTTATTCTATTTTTTCGATGTACATTGATGATTTGGTTGTGGCATCCAAGGGAGACGAATGTGAGCATCTTCGGGATTTAGAAAAGGTCTTTTCCAGATTATTGGAGTGTGATGTGAAGATAGGAATAAAGAAATGCAAGTTCTTTGTAGAGAATTTTGAACTGCTAGGTTTCTCTGTTTCTTCTCGAGGAATTTCACCCTTGGCTAATAAGCTTGACAGTATCCAAAAGATAAGCAGACCTCGTAATGTCAGTGAGTTACGTAGCTTTATTGGCTTGGTCAACTGGTATAGAATATTTTACTTGAATTTCGGAGAGTTAATTTACCCTTTAAATAAGCTTTTGAGGAAAGGAATTCCATTTGAATGGGGCCCTGATCAGGAAGAAAGTTTTTTAAAGCTAAAACGAGAATTGAGCAATCCAGAAACAATATTTTTGTCATTCCCGGATTGCTCAAAAGTCTTTTATATTGCAGTCGACACAAGTTTAATTGCTTGCGGAGCATTACTCATGCAAAAAGATGGTCTTGGTCGATTTAGACTAGTATCAACTTTCAGTAAAGTTCTTTCTTTAAACTTTGGAAAAATGGATAACATGTCAAGAGAATTGTATGGTTTTGTCCAAGCAGTTAAGTGCTTTGAGTATCATATTTGGGGTAGAGAGACACATCTCTTAGTCGATTGTAAAGCTTTAACTTACTTAAGAAGGTGTAAAGATCACTCCTCTAAGCTATATAGAATAGCTTTAATCTTAGACAACGAGTTATTCCATTGGTCACATTTGCCTGGAAAGTATCACCCTGCAGATTTACTATCCCGTCCGGAGATAGTTGAAGAATGTCACCCACTAAATTTCACAGAAGAAGAAGCAGAATTCGTAGCAGCTGGTGCTGGCATTGAAATAGACTATTTAGGGTTGGAATTGCCAGAGGTAGCAAAACTTCAAAGAAAAGACCCCGAATTACAAAAAGTCATCAAGTACCTTGAATCTATGACTGATAATTTATTAGGCACTGACGTAGTGAGGCGTTGTGTCGAGAGAGATGAGGCTGGTGAAGGGGCGGACTGCGGTCGACCGAGGGACCGGGAGTTAGCGGCTGACATGGCGGAAAGGAGTTCCGTACATGGAATATTAACAGCCGATAGGGCGGAAAAGAGCTCCGTACCTGAGGAGTTAGCGGCTGACATGGCGGAAAGGAGTTCCGTACATGGGATATTAACAGCCGATAGGGCGGAAAAGAGTTCCGTACCTGAGGAGTTAGCGGCTGACATGGCGGAAAGGAGTTCCGTACATGGGATATTAACAACCGATAGGGCGGAAAAGAGTTCCGTACCTGAGGAGTTAGCGGCTGACATGGCGGAAAGGAGTTCCGTACATGGGATATTAACAGCCGATAGGGCGGAAAAGAGTTCCGTGCCTGGGAAAATAATAGATAATAATTTCGCGTCTTGGCTGTTAAATACTTTTGACGGTCTTTTTCTAAATGAAGGTGTTCTTTATTGTTATCCGTTAGGAGGTATTGGTAAGGACAATGGGATCCCTAGAACAGCTAAATTAGTTCTGCCAGGTATCCTAGTAGACTCGGCAATAAAATTGGCTCATGATCACTTACTCATTGGTGGTCACATGTCTATGGAGAAGACATTAGACCGAGTGAGCCGTACCTTTATATTTGAGAGAATGAACACAAAAGTTCGAAGGTATTGCGAAAACTGTAATTTGTGCTTGCGTAGAAATAAAATGCATCAGAATATCAAACCTATGTTAGGAAATAATGAAGAGCCAAAATACCCATTCCGTGTGTTTTCGGTAGACTCTGCTGGTCCCATGGGGGGTGCAGTAGGTGGACCAACTGAAAACGGAAATTTTCATATTTTAGTTGGAGTTGACCATTTTTCAAAATTTTGTATCCTGAAAGCCGTACCAAGAATTACAGCGGAGACTATGTGTAACTTCCTTTGCGAGTCAGTGATAGCATACTTTGGTCTTTTTGAAGTTTTGATCACTGATTCCCATCAGTCTTTCCGTTCAAATCTCATTTCACAGATGTGTGCAAAATTGAAAATTAAGCATCATTTTTCGTCGAGTTATAATCCTCAGTCAAATGGGTTATGTGAGAACCGTGTCAAGGTAGCGAAATCTGTATTAAAAGCTTATTGTCAGGATCATCCCAATTCGTGGGATACTTATTTGCCTTTTGTTCAGAATGTACTGAATTCTACTATTTCTTCCACAACTAAATATTCACCACATCACATAGTTTTTGGTAGGCAGCCTCTTTCATTTTTAGATATTCAATTGTCACTGCCTTCAATTGATTATTTTGATAGTTATAAGGATTATATGGTTAATCTAGTTAGAAATTTGTTCACGATCTATAGGATTTGTGATGAAGAAATAGGAAAACAGAAAAAAAATCAAAGAGCACAATATAATAAAAATGCTGTAGAATTACCAGTTTTGAGAGAAGGGGACTTAGTTTATGTCCAAGATAAAGCTCAGAATCCAAAGGAAATCAAGGGTTTAAAGCTTAAATTTCGTGGACCCTATATAATTTTAAAAATATTAAAAGATTCCCTATTCCTGGTACAAGAACTTTCGGGGAAATTTGTAAGAAGAACAGTAAACGGTCGTCTAATAAAGCCTGTAAAGGATTCAGAAACTTTCTTACGTTTGAATCCTATGTTTCAAGAGAAAATAGATATGATCAAAAACCCTAATAGTGTCGCTAGTAGATTAAAATCTAAAGACAAAGAACAAAGTAGCAATGGTTATAGCTTACGTCAACGTCCGGTTCAGAAACTTTTGGTAGTTCAAAATTGTCTTGACCAACCAATAATAACAAGTACATTAATGTCAGAGGAATCAAAAATGGTAGAATTAGAGTTAGAGAATCGTGGACTTAGTAGAGTTGATTCAAGATCATCTGTATACCAGCGTCCAGTGGAGACTCCAGCAGTAACTTCAGGGATAAGGGAGGATAGCTCCATTTCTAGTGAACAACAGGAGATTCAAATAGAGCATAGTCAGGCTAGTTTAGAGTTAGATAAAGGGGAGATAGAGGTTGAAGTAGGATCGAGTGGAGAGTCAAGTAGTTTTAGGAGAAGTAACAGGAAAAGAAGCAATAAGCCTCCAGGCTATTATAGAGAGTACTAAGAGATAAATAGAGTAGGGCTAATATAGAGACTAGTAAGGGATTGATATAGACAGGTAGATAGAGGGAAGGATGTAGATAGAATTCGTGATGATTAATAAGACAGAAAAAACACTTCCTTTCAAATAGGAATAATAGAAAAATAAATGTGGTGAATGAAAGCATTGTAGCGACTTTTCTCAAACGGCGTATTAACTTCATTTTGATATATTATGAATAGTAAAAGAACTAAATAATTTTTGGAAAAAAAAAATTAAGGCTTTGGTAGAAATCTTCAAGTTAATCTTCATGAAGACAAACACAAAGTTTTTTTTGTTACGTTCAAATGTTTTTTTACAAATTTTTTCTACTAGGTGTAGTTATGCGAATTTAATGCGAACTTAGCGTGACAATATAAAGTGCGATGAAAGTTAAAACTGTCAATTGGAACAATATTTTCTTGCGTCTTATTGTTCAGTTTTAGTATCAGTAGTTTAATTTGTGTGTGTTCTTATTAAGTGTACCTTTGTTTGAGGATCGAAAATCATTTTTTTTTTTTTTTTAAATGATTTTGAAAACTCGGGGGAAAATCTGTAAACAGCGGAAGCGGAAAAGCGGAAGTGGGATTTTCCGTGTTTCTGTCAAATATTCATATTCTGGTTAAACTATTAATATTTCAAATTCTAAGTAAACTGATTATTTAGGGATGTCAGTTTCCTGTGCCATGTTCCGTGTTTTATAAAATAAAAGTTAGAGTTGCAAATTAGCCGAGTCAGTCGAGATTCGGATTCTGTCCTCAACGTTGTATTATATGCATAAATAAACATTTTTATTACACTTTATGAGAGTTAGAGATACTAGATATCCTCCACCGGTCGAACCCTATACTGTAGGCCAACGCTACCGTCATGTTCTAAAGAAGAGAACGCAGAGAGAGAAGAGGAGAAGAAGAGCCTTTACAAAATCTTTCAGTCATACTCTAATAAAACCAAAGTAAAACTTTGGCAGAAAGAGTTGGGAGGGAACTAGGAGGAGGGGTTACCCTCATGCACAAGAATTTCTATCCGTTTTGAGCTTTAATGTGGTCTTAAACTTTCATTTGAAAAAGTAGTTGTCGTTTTTCTTAAGTTAAAATATGTTTTCCCACTAAAACAGGAGATTTGCGACAGGCCTGCAACTGGAATTTATACAAAAAGGGCAAAATAGTTATGGGCAATATAGGGCAGAATATTGGATTGAAAATTCTCCGATGTGTCCATTCATGGAGCCAAAATTGTGACTTTACTTACATTTTTTCTTGGAGAAGAATCTAAGTTTGCTTAGAAAATAATGAAATCCTCTGTTCTTCAACAATTTCCAACTAACATTCAACTAATTTTCAATCAAAAGAAATATGTAGCGAATTTTAAAGATATAGTTCGATAGATGAATAGGACTGAACTACAGCTACAGAATTACAGCTACAGAATTACAGAATTACAGCTACAGAATTACAGCAATATTGACGTCTTTCATTGGTGATCTGATATTCCCCACCCCGAAAAATTCTCCGTTGCTGAAAGTTTTCCTCCCCGTAAAATTCCCCATGGATAATTTCCCCCCACGGAAAATTCCCACACATTCAAAATTGAGCAGCCAAGGAGAAACTACAAAATAGGCGCCTCAAAACGTTGATCAGATGTCCTAAGGGGTAACAAAAGAAACGAATATTAAAAATAATTTAAGGACAGAGGCTGGCTGATCCCCAATCACTTTCAACTTATGAAAAAAGGACTAGAACTCTCAATTTGTGATTGAAGTGTGTATCCTCCCATGTTTGTACGACCATGAGGATGAGGTGGGGATGAGGAAGGGTCAGCCACCCTTCTATATGGAATACATTCTGTTCATTTTGGGGTTTAATTCTAGTCTTTGCTTTCATAATAATAGCGTAGACAAGAAATATTCCCAGAGATCAAGAGGGATTAAATATAAATTCTACCTCCAACCCATCCGATCTGAAATGAAAGTGGAGCATCTGAGACATGAGATCTTCCTATATATCATGTTTCATTAAGATCCGATAGCCCATTCGTAAGATAAACATACCTCAATTTTCACGATTTCCCATCCCTCCGCCCCCCCCCAGATGGTCGAATTAGGAAACGACTGTTATCAAGTCAATTTTTCCAGGTCCAATTTACATCGTCCTAGCACGTCCAGAAGCACCGAATTTGCCGAAGCACTGGATATCTCCCCCCCAGCCAACTCCCCCAAAGAGAGCAGATGCGATCCGTTTATTTCAATCACGTATCTTGGACTTGTGCTTATGCTTCCCACCAAGCTTCATCCCGATCTCTCCACTCTAAGCGTTTCCCAAGATTTCCAGTTTCCCCCTACAAATCCCCCAATGTCATCGGATCTGGTTGGGATTTAAAACGAGAGCACTGAGACACGAGGTTCTTCTAAATGACAAATTTCACTAAGATCTGATCACCCGTTCCTAAGTTAAAAATACCTCATTTTTTCTAATTTTTCCGAACTACTGAATTATGTTCCCCCGCCCCCCAACTCCCCAAAGAGAGCGTATCTGGTTCAGTTTTGTCAGTCACGTATCTAGGACTTGTGCTTATTCTTCCCACCAAGTTTCGTCACGATCTCTCCACTCTAAGCGTTGTCCAAGATTTCCGGTTTCCCCCTCCAACTCCCCCAATTTCACCAAATCCGGTCAGGATTCAAAACAAAAGCTCTGAGACACGAGATCCTTCTAAATATAAGATTTCATTAAGATCTGATCACCTGTTCGTAAGTTAAAAATACCTCATTTTTCAAATTTTTCCAAATTGACCCCCCCCTCCAACTTCCCCGAAGAGAGTGGATCCGGTCCAGTTATTTCAATCACGTATCTAGGACTTGTGCTCATTCTTCCCACCAAGTTTCATCTCGATCTCTCCGCTCTTAAGCGTAATCCAAGATTTCCAATTTCCGATTTCTCTGAAGTCTCTGCGACCATCACGAAAAGGTTGGGGATGCAGAAGAAGCAGGCCCTTCCTATACGGAATAATTTCTTCTCATTTTGGGGTTTTACGTTAATCTTTACTTTCATAGTAACAGTGTAGACCATAAATAGTTCAGAAAATCAAGAGAGTTCAACCTCACCCCTCCCCCCACCGAATGTTCGTTGGACTTGTAAAAACCCAATAAAAATGCATAAAACACATATGTTGGTGTTTTTTAAAGTTAGTTTTTTTACCCCACCCCCCAAATAAAAGTCCTGGATACGGCCCAGGGGATTATATATTAATTCCTACCTTCCCATTTTCTCTCCTTTAGAACTAATTCTGCATTTATCAGAAGGCTCAATGAGAGCTGGGATGTTATCGCATTGAAATGTCCCTTTGAGGCATCTGCCTCCCTCCCTAACTACGTGACAATCCGAGAGCCCTACTGCAGAGGTATCAATTTCAAGCTCTCATCTACAAATATCTGGAATTGGGTATTTTTTACCAAAAGAATGATCATGGATAAAAACAACAGCAAGTAGAACAACAGGGAATTTACCTAATACAGAGAAATTTGTTTAGACCTTTTAAAAGACTGTAATCAGTAACAACTGGATTGGTAGCAACTGGTTAAAAAGCAGGCTCAATCTTAGAAAAAGAACTAGAACTTTAATTTCCGATTGAATGAACCCCCTCCAAAGTTAATGCGACCACCCTTCCACCCTAAACATAGAAGACCCTACATTTTAACACTGGGCAACTTGTATAGCTTACAGCCTTTCCCCCGGGGGCTGGAAAGGGGGTTGTCAAACTCAGAGGCATGGTTTTTTACCTTTGAGCTATTTCAAACAAAATGGATGTCTCAAAATTTTGATTGGATGTGTTTCGGTAATAAACGGTTGTGGAGGTGGCTTGTATAAAGAACATTATAAGAAGCATGTAGATATAGTTGTATAAAATGCAATAGCTTTATAGGGCTATGATAAAAATCTGATTTATCATTCGAAACTAGAATAATTTCTGAAAATTTTAAGTAAAATAGTTTTATTTCATCTCTCAGTTCAAAGTCATAATTTTGTCCTGAAACCAAACTTTTTTTTGGCTTAATTCCAAAAGTGAGCATATCCGTAACGTTTTGCTATATTTCGTTAGAAAAAAATATCAAGATAAATCTATTTTAGTTTTCAGTTCAGAATCGCTAAGGTTATTATGTAGACTGCAAAAGTATTTATATTGTCTGAGCAATAATTTAAATTTTTGATTCCAACTAGAAAATTACCTCGTCGCGTCATTTTATTGTTAGAAGGTATACATTGAATGTATATGGTCACAATGGACCGAAAGAAAAGAGAGAAAAACCGAGAAAAGTAACAGAGCAGAGCATTTCAAATATCTACTGTAAAAATACAAAGAACAGAGATAGCATCTGATATATAAGCAAATATATCAGAATAGCCCAGGTTTTAAGAAATTGAAATGTGACAGAGAAAAACAAAGGAATTTAACAGAAAGACAAAAGTTTTAATACAAAAATTAAAATCTATGCAAGGCTGTACCGAATAAGCCATAAAGATAAAGTTAAAAAGTATATCCAGAAGGAAAAAAGAAGGAAAAATAATATTCATTATAAAAGAAAAAACAAACAAAAACTAGCCTTTTGAAGTAAGCTCTTCTTTGAAGTTCTTCTTCAAGTTCAACGGCCCTTGTGTTTGAGCAGTCTTTTTTAATGAATTTTGACAAAAATTCAAACTTCAGCTTAAAGAGCGAGAATTCATGAAGGGACCGCCCCCTCATATAAGGAAAATTCCTGTTCTTTCTATGTTTTAATGTAGCTCTTTACGTTCAGTTGAAAAAACCTGTTTTATTTAATTTTTGGTCGTTTTTTAAATCATACTAGGAAATCTCCTTCCCTCTCCCTGAGCGAATCCGCACTGGAAAACTCCCCCCAGAAACTTCCCTCCCATGGAAAATTCTCCCCGTGTAAAACTCCTCCAGAAAATTCCCCCTCTCAATCCCCCCACCCCACAAAAAAATTGTATTTATCAAATTGATGAACATTGTTTTTGAACAATGGAGGAATTGCATAACTTACATCCCTTTCCCAGGAACTATGGGGGGTCAGGTTTTCACCAAAAACATAATTATTGGAGCTATCAAATATGCTGAATTAAATGGCTGTATACCAATTCCGTTTGGATTTCTTTAGGGATAAAGGGGCGTGGGAGGGAGGCCAGTTGCCATCCAATCTTTTTGATCACTCAAAAATGGTGCCAAATTTTTTATTTCCGTTCAAACAAGCCATTTCCCGATCTTCTACGACCATTTTTTCATAGTTTTGTGTCCCAGAACAAAAATGAATAACTCCGTGGTCTTTCTCCTGGCAAAAAAACGATGCAAAATTCCACATTTTTCTAAATAGGAGTTTGAAACCCCTATTGTCTGGGTTTTTGATACCCATAATCTGATGGTATTAATTTTTTTTTTTGATTATTGCTTGACTTTTTCAGGGTGTTTTCTCCCTTTTTCGAATATCAGGCAAATTTTTTAGGCTCTTAGTTTATGACCGATAATATTAAACTTAAAGAATTTTATATATTTGGAACCAGCATGAACAATCTTTTCTATTGATGTATCTATTGTACAAATTACGATTTATATAAATTACGATTTTTAGAGTTTCAGTTACTATTGAGCCAAGTCGCTCCATGACTCGGTTTTCAGCGGTGTTCAGCAATGGTGTTCAGGTACATAAGTATTTGTTTTACACATTTTACTTAATTTTGGTTACAATGTTTTTACTTTGAAGAAAAACAAATTCTTGCGGAACAACATAACTTATAAAATACTTTCAAAGTTCTTTGCTTATGCAAGAATTTGGGAATGGGGTGGACTAGGTCTGACCGCAATATTCTTTTCTACTCAACAGTGGTGTAGCTACAAGGGGTAGGAGGCAATTGGGGACGGCTCTCCCAAGTGCACCCTCTGAGGGAGTGCCAAAATGAGGTTTTTTGATTCATTTATTCTTTACTATTTTGTTTACTTATATTGTGGTAGTGATGATGGGGGAGGGGATTAAAAACAGATATTGTCCCTGGGCGCTGAAAACTCTAACTGCATCTTTGCCTCTCTGTATCAAACTAACTATTGCTAGTTATGGATCATTTGCAATTCAAAATTTATGCATTTAAAACTAGCTTCACCAATTTTTCTTTCATAAAATGATGTCTCAGAAAGAAGTTTTGCTATTTAAAAAAGAGCTCAAGACCTTATGGTCCCATTTGTGAAGCAACTGAAGTGCAACAAATCCCTTCCGACAGAAATGATAATCTTCGAAAAACGACAATAATGAATATAGGATGGAACCACAATCTTTCCGATTATGTACTCCTTGTGAGTAACAATAGAGGGAACAAATTCTTGATTTACTAGGACAAAAGAAGAGCCATTTGCATCAACTTTTTGGTTGAGAGGGCGCTAAAACCTGATGGCCTGGAAAATACGAACTATCTCTAAAGCAAGAGTGATTCTTGTTACTTTGCGTTTTCTAATCATAGATTGAAAAGTCATGAATTGCTCCCTTTTTTATTTTAAAAATAAGACAGATGGAGAGTAAAATGGACATAGATACAGCATTAAATGAGGTGAAGAATTTAAAAATGAGAGAGCTAGCAGCATTAATTTTAAAACATAATTTTTTCGTGCATGCCGAAAAAAATCTCGGCTGACCTAAATTGGTTGAATTTACTTTTCGGGTTGAGGGGGAGCTAAAATTTGACGGCTTGGAAAATACGAATTGTCTCCAAAGTAAGAGTGATTCTTGTTACTTTAGGTTTTCTAGGATTCAATAGTAAGGACAACCCCTATTTTTATATAAAAAAAAAATAATAAGACAA
This sequence comes from Artemia franciscana, assembly GCF_032884065.1. Lineage (NCBI taxonomy): Eukaryota > Metazoa > Arthropoda > Branchiopoda > Anostraca > Artemiidae > Artemia > Artemia franciscana. The sequence goes on from NC_088867.1 coordinate 55,270,081, forward strand.
GTGAAGAAGATAATGAACACAGACACAGAATTGAATGAGCCAAAAATTCTGGAAACAAGAAAGCAAGCAATAAAAAAAAGCCAAAAAAATTTGAGATAATTCAAAATAGGTATGCCGATTGACATTTTTGGAGCACAGAAAAATCAGTAAAGTAATTTAGATTATACCGTATAATACTGATACATAATACTATCTTGTAATACAACATAACATAATGTAGTAATATAATAACGAGATAATACCAATAATACCGTGCATTAGATTGATACCAATGGGACCATATTTTGCTAAAGTCGTTTTTCTAGGAAAAACGACTTTAGTCAATAGTCAATAATATGGATTGAAAAACATAGGGAACAGATACTTTTTAAAGCAATACCTCTCCCACCTCCCCCAAGATCCAACAATGAAAAGCCACAAAAACAAAATATTTGTGTGATCTAAAAAGTATCAGTGACCGGTTTAACAGAGGAGAAATGTAGAAAAGAATTTTCTCCTCTTCTCAGGACCCAATTTGAAAAATCATCAGATTAAAATAGATTTTGTGTTTTAGTTTCCTATAGTATCGGAATTTTCTAGCTGCTATCCCTACTTTAGATGCCTTTTGTCCCGAAATTAGCAGGCTATTGCCCGGGTTTCGGATCCCTTAGAGCAGCGGCCGAGGCACCGAGGACTCAATTTTAGTACGAATTAATACAAGTGTTTTTGTCTACTGAAAACAAGAAGAAATATTGAAACTTAAAACGAACAGAAATTATTCTATATACGAGAGAGGGCTGCCTACACCTCTGTACCCCGCTCTGAACGCTAAAATCGACCTTTTGTCCCAATTCATTAAGAATGATTACTGAAGCACAAGAGCCGTTTAACTAGAAAGTAATTCTTAAAAGTATTTGAAAAACTCTAGTAAAAGAGTGAGGTATACTCTTTTTGTTTGGGCACAGCCCCCGTCATACACAGAATAATTTCCGTTCGTTTCGAGTTTTAATTTTACTCCTTACTTTCGGTAGAAAAAAGCTTTTTTTTTATTTAATTGCTGATCGTCTTTCAAGTAATTCCAGGAAATCTACCTCTTCCTTCACGCAAAATTACTTTATAGAAAGTTCCTCCCGTGTAAAATCGTTCCCCCGGGAAATCACGATAGGACAATTCCATTTTCGGTGCAAATTCCTCCTAAAAAAATTTCTTCCAGATGATTCCGCATGAAAAATACTCTTTAGCATACTTTCATTTGAAAAAGGGACTTATTTTTATTTAATTTCTGATTGTTTTCAGTTCAGTGCGGAATTCCCCGTGTGTGGAAAATTTTTCCCGGAAATCTCCCTCTCCCCAACGGCAATTTTTTTCTCCAGTGAAAAATTTCACAATAAGGATTTTCTCTTGGTGATAATACCCTGATGAAAAATTTCTTCCGTGGAAAATCCTTCCGAGTAAAAACATTCCAGGGAATTCCAACTCTGTTGAATTTGCCCTCAGACAATACCCCAGAGCATCTCCAAATGTATAATGGGGTTGCGAACGAGATAGTAAGACAGATAAAACAAATTTTGTATACGAATTCTGACAAACTCCCACCATTTAAAATTTCCCCAGGAAAGTTCACCTTCGGAGACTTCCATCCAATAGGAATTTCTCCCCATAGAAAATCCATCCCCAGAAAATCTTGCCCCCCTCCCTGAAAAATGGCTGAATACTTTTCAATAATAAATACGACATGTAAACAATGGGCAAATTTAATAACTTACTGTCATAACTGCGGTAACTTCGGGGTTCAAGTCATCCCCCAAAACATAGTTGATGGACCTTTCAACAATACTGAATAAAATAGTTATCTGACAATTTTGATTGGACAACTTTAGGGCAAAAAAGGCGTGAGAGAACTAGTTGCCATCCAATTTTTCGGTCATTAAAAAAGGGCACTAGGACTTCTAATTTTCATTCAAAAAAGCTCTTCCAATCCTGTTGGGCCATTGGTTCAATACGATGACCCCTGGGAAGAACAAAGAAAAGATGTATCCTAGATCTTGCCTCCTGGGAAAATATAGAAAGTCCACATTTTTAAAGATGGGATCTTGCAAACTCTAGAGAAGGATTCTCTGACACTGAATCTGACAGTGTAATTTTCAGAAAAAGGTATCCCACCTTTTTCAAAAATAGGCATATTTTCTCAGGCTCGTAGCTTTTGATGGGTAACACTAAACTTAATGAATCTTATATATTTCGAATCAGCATAAAAATATAATTCTCTTGATGTGTATATAGTTATCAAAATGGTTTTTTAGAGTTTCGGTTACTATTGGGCCGAGTCGCTTCTTTTTGTTACCACGAACCGTTTGACACACCGAAAACAAAGAAAAAGCCAATATTGCGCTTCAGCAAAAATTTTGTAATGAAAGAGGCATTTGATAAAATGAAATAAAATTTAATGTATACCAAATTTCTACATATTTAGCAAAATGGATTAAAGCAACCATTCAAGGGCTTATATTCAGAAATCAAAATAAAAATTAAAAAGAGCAATCGTCAAAAAAGGATAAAATCATTGGTACATATGGCCCACGTTTGGTAAACAATTTTTTTTTTGACAAAAGCCCCCCGAATGTAATTCTGCATTTCGAGGCAAATACTGGCTCAAGAATTCACAGCTTGCGAGTGAAATTATAGTGTAATTCCTTAGGAAACCAAAATTTTATAGGTCTTCTGACATTTTGCATATTCGTTCTTCTGAATGGTAGTGGGGACTTCGTACAACCATCTGCTTCTTCGCAATAGAAAACTCAGTTTGATTTAATTAATATATCAGTCCTTTTCCTGATAGTGAAATTTCCCTACAAGCGAAATTATCCTATCCTGCCTGTCTGTTTTGAATTTTATTATTGGTCGAAGAAAATATTTAGCTGATTTTTAACAATTTGTTAACGATTTAAAGATTTTTTAACGTGGAGTATGGGGCTTCTGCAAAGGAGCATTCAAAATCGTAAGTTGTGTTGTTTTTTTCTGATTGATTTTACGTGTAGAAGAACCATTTTAATGTCAGGTGTGAATTTATTACCATTAATTCCAAAAGTTTGGAAACAATTTTGGCAAAATAAGTACATAAGTAAAACAAATAAGTAATATTTCTCATTAATTGGTTACTTTAGTGTAAAGTCAAAACTGTTTTTACTTCTGATATATGTGGACTTTATCTCTTCATATTTTTCAGCTCTTTGGCTTATGACTATTCCACAAAAATCATTTAAAAAGAATATTTTATCAATCAAATATTTTCAAGTGATCCTCTAGCTAAAAAAGCCAAACCCTGATTTCACCTTGACAAAAGTTGTGGATTTTTTAGAAAGCCGTAAGTAAATTGTTCTTGCCAACAGAGAAACCTTTCCAAAGTTGAAACTAATATCGTTTACGGAACCTTAGAAAATCCTGGACCTAACAACCGGGAACATGGTAATTTTTTAAAGCTATTTGTTCACTTTGGATGCTTCCAAATAAACTTTACTCACTTGAAAGAAAGATTAGGTTGTTTACGTGCCTTACAGAATATATTCGCAAAATCAGACCATTGTAATTTTTATAAGAAAAAGAGTTTTTTCCAGCTAATTTTAAAGGTAATTTCTTAGAAAAAAGTGAAAACATATCTGAAAGCTATCTTTTTTCACTTTAGAGGCTTCCAAATACACTTTATTCCCTTGCAAGATTAGATCGTTGCTTCGTTTATAGATTGTGTGTCCAAAGCAGAATATGGTGGATTTTAGAAAAAAGATGGGTTTCCTGGCAATATCTATTATGAAATGCCTTTTATGGTATTTTCTATAGAAAGTGAGTATATGATATTTTTTAAGGCCATTGGTTAACCTTGAAGGCTTCAGAATACGCTTTTGCCAAATTAAAGTTTAGGTTATTTACGTGTCTGATGGGTCTTATTTACAAAAGGAGAATTGAAAAAGTCTAGGAAAATTAAAATTTGCAATCTGTACCGGCGAATATAAAGTAGCACAAAAATTCTGGGAATACTAGCAGTTATGGCTACTCTTCTTAAGCTCCCTTTATGTGTGCGGCTCTTCCGTGATGATTCAAAAATTATTATTTTAAGAAAGTAATTCCTACTGATCGGCAAATTTCATTGAATATTCAGATCTCGTCAAATTTTAGCTTAAAATTGAACATTTTAGTTCTAACAGAAAAACTGAAAAATTAAAAGTATTCCTAATATTTACCAGTAATAAAATTATGTCAAGTAGAACAAACAGAATATATTTTTGAGGACAATTAAAAAAAACTATTAAATTATTGTTAAGAGCCCTAATAAAGCCAGCCTAAGAAGAGCACTAGCCTACTATCAATGTATAAATGGAACTCTAGACAAACAGAAATGAAAATAGATAATGAATTCAAACTTGAAACGAGCTCAAATTAACGCAAAATGGAGTAGGGCTACAGTCTCTTAAACCATCTAAAGCCCAGAGCATTATTTGCACTTTACTAAAAACAAAACATATCTTAAACATTTTCGCCTGCATAATTACAATATTGAAGAATAAAATTTAAAGAAAATACTAGGAATGATCGTCATTATACAATAAACAGTTCTTGCCATTGTCAGGGGGATTTTTTTCCTTTTTTATTGTTTTTACCGATGCTTTGAAAAAAAAAACTTTTTCAAAATACATATCGTCTTTTCAAACACACAAATGACACTCAAGCCGTTTAGAAGGCTTAGACAAGGAAGAGTTACAATTCCTATTTGGAAACTGCTTAATCTTGGGATATTTGGTCTAGATTTTTTGTTGTTAATAAAATTAAAAATTTACTGCTCGAAAAATAAATTTTTTTCTAGTAAAGGGCAAATAATGATCAGGCCTTTGCTAGGCTAAGGGGATGGTATCCCTACACCGATTTGTGGTAATTTGGCCTGTTTCAAGTTTGACTTGGTTATTCATTTTAATTTCTGTTGGTTTCAAGAATAATTTCTATAAATGAATTGATAATTCATCTATTGCAGTGTTTATTATCTTTATGGTTAGTGTGATTATTCATTTTAATTTATGTTAGTTTTGAGTTTACTTTATTTATTGATAATGGTTGTTATTCGTTTTGAATTTGAATTACTATAAGACTATTTCTTTTCATCTTATATTTGATTGTGGCTAGTTGAAAAATTTCCTCTTTTAAAAGGCTTTTTCTATATATATATATATATATATATATATATATATATATATATATATATATATATATATATATATTCTTTGCAGTAAAAACCTTAACTGAGATAATAAGGCTAGAAACATGAAAGTTGCTGTAGAATAACTTTGGAGCCATGAGGAAGGCTACTAACTCATAGAAAAATAATCTAAAAGCAAAGAAAGAAAAAATAAATAAAAATGACACAGGACCAAAACCAAAAAATATAATATCCTACAAATAGTTTTATTGCACAAAATAAAATCAAGCTAAAGGGGGATAATTGCAAGAAAATTCAGTCTAATGCCAACAGTCAAAATATTAAGAGATCTCCCCTTTCTTCACAAATTTTAAGATCTTGAACACATTCCTAAATTAGATTCCAGCTTTCTCACTGGAGGTCCGTAAGTAGTAAAATAATATTATAAATAGAATTAATCCAAATGTACAATCTTGTGTTTCGGATATATATATATATATATATATATATATATATATATATATATATATATATATATATATATATAGATATATGTATATATATATATATATATATATATATATATATATATATATATATATATATATATATATATATATATATATATATATATATATATATATATACATATATATATATATATAAATATATATATATATATATATATATATATATATATATATATATATATATATATATATATATATATATATATATATATATATATATATATATCAGTGCTGTCACTTACTTGAAGTACTTTTACTTGAAATACTACTTAAGTAAAATTTTCCATTACTTGTTCTTGTACTTAAGTAAAAACTCTACGGTGTACTTATTACTTGATACTTAAGTAAGATTACGAAATACTTATTACTTAAGATACTTTTAATGTACTTGTTTTTCAAATACTTTACCTTTGACACGAAAATTTTGTGTGTGCGTGCTTTGGCAATGTACAAGAAACATCACCTTTAGATTTAGAGCAAACTCAGATATAGCTTTTGTGTGTCTGTGCTTTGGCAATGTACGAGAAAACATCACCCTTTAGATTTAGAGTAAACTCAGATATAGCTCCATGCCCTATTTTTTGATATGAATTCAGGTATTTGTTTTTGACGAAAAAAAAAAAATTATAGTATGATTAACACTTGGTTTAATTTTTGTTTAAAAGTTATATAAAAAAGAAAATTGAAATTATTTCACAGTTCACTGGTCGACAGTGAGCTGTCGACCAGTGAGAACAAAACAAAGCCCTTGTTTTGTGATAAATGTTGCATACTGTAGTCCATTTGGGCTTATATTTCTGACATTAGTGTTTAAGTTTTGTCATCTCGTCAACTGAACCAGATTTCTGCTATTTCATCATCTTCATGACCATATTATTGGTAAAACTACTGAAGCTATGAATCTTTGCCCATCTATATGTTGTCTGCAATAAATAAGTCTAGGGAATTCTAGCTGGATCCAATGCAGTGGTATTTTGTCAAATTCGTTCCAGCAAATTCAGATTTGTCACTCCATTCATAAGTTATAGGCCCTACCAAATTGAAGGAAAACTCAACTTTCTTAAGACTTGAAACCCTCTCCCCCTCGCCCTATTTGATACAGGGGCTGTGATACCAGAACTTGATATGAGCCCTGATCTTAGGCATCTTTGGTCTAATTTTCATTCGGATCCGTAACTCCATTTGCCAGTTATACTAAATTAAACAGAAAACTTAAATTTTTCAGGAATTAAAACCAACTCCCCCTTGTTAAATTTGAGCGAGGGTCTTTATCTCAAAACTTGATATGTATCATAGTCCTAGGCCTCTTTGGTTCAATTTTCATTCAGATCACTTTAGTCGCAAGTTACTCTGAATTAAACGAAAAACTGTTATTAGCAGGTAAAGCCCTCTCCCCCTGTTTTATTTGAGCTAGGGTCTTCATTCAAATTTTTTTGAATTTTCAAAATTTTCATCCAAATCCAACCAGCGGTTCTCCCCCTATACGTGATTACACAGACGGACGGACAGACAGAAAGAGGGACGGACGGATTTTGCAAGGTCTTAGGTAGCCGTGTTGGCTCATTGGATCCAAAAAAGGAAAACAATAGCACATCATCATCCAGGCATCATCACCTATTTGGATAGTGGAAAATATCCATCAAGATAGGTTTTTGAGATCTCTCTGTCTGTCCGCCCGTCTGTGCAATCGAGTATAGCGGGAGAACCGCCAGTCAGATTTGTATTAAAATTGAACTTTTTGGAAGTGTAAAAAAATTCGTGTTTTTCATTTAATTCACTGTAACTTGCAAATGGAGAGATGAATTTTGATGAAAATTGAATAAAGATGCCTAAGAGTATGATATGCATTGAGTTCTAGGATGGAGACCCAAGCTTAATTAGGGTGAGGGGGAGGGGGCTTTAAGTGCTAAAAAGTTGAGTTTTTTGTTTGACTCAGTTTAACTTGCGAATGAAATAATGGATCTCAATGAAAGTCAAGCCAAAGATGCCAAAACCATAAGACGCATAATGTTCGGGGACGAAAACCCTAGCTTAATTAGGGGGAGGGGGCTTTAAGTACTAAAAAAAGTTGGGTTTCTCATTTAATTCAGTGTAACTTGCGAGAGATTGATGGATCTCAGTGAACACTGAATCAAAGGTGCCTAAGACCGTGACAGGCATCAAGTTTTGAGATGAAAACCCTAGCTCAAATAGAACGAGAGGGAGTGGGTTTTAAGTGCTGAAAAAAGTCAAGCTTTTGGTTTAATTTAGCATAACTTGCAAATGGAGCAATGGATCCAAATTTGAGCTAGACCAAAGAGGACTAGGATCAGAGCTCATATCGAGCTCTGATATCACAAGTCCTATCTAAAATAGGATGAGGGGGAGGGGGTTTCAAGTTTTAATAAAGTCGAGTTTTCCTTCAGTTTAGTAGGGCCTGTAATTACTTCCACCCATGGCTTGCCCAAAGCATGGAAATAACCCTTTTCTAAAATAAGTCATACTGAAGCCAACCTTCAACCAAATATTCCATCCCCAGAGAAAAAATTACTTTGTATGGCACTTGGTAATTACCAAGTGACATACAGTGATCGCAAATTCTGTCGGTCTGTCAGTCCCGGTCATGCTAGTTTAGGCACTTCCAGATAAGCTAGGACGATGAAATTTGGCAGGCGTATCAGAGACCAGACCAGATTAAATTTGAAATAGCTATTTCCCCAATTCGACGATCTTAGGACAAAAATTAGATCATATCTTAATTAAATTTGATATTTAGAAGGTTATCATGTCTCAGAGCTCTTATTTTAAATTCCTACCGGATCAGATGACATTGGAGGGGGAAACCTAAAATCTTCGAAAATGCTTAGATTGGAGGAATCGATATAAAACGTAGTGGGAAAAATAAGCGCAAGTCCTAGATACGTGATTGACATAAACAGAACGAATTCACTCTCTTTTGGGGAGCAGGGGGGAGGTTTAATTCTGAAAAATTAGAAAAAATGAGGTATTTTTAACTTCCAAAGGAGTGATCAGATCTTGAATTTCATTGGATGAAATTTCGTATTTAGAAGGACCTCGTAACTCGGATCACATTTTTTAAATCCCGACTGGATACAGTGTCATTGGGGGGATTTGGGGGGGGGCTGGAAATCTTGGAAAACGTTTAGAGTGGAGTGATCAGGACGAAACATGGTGGGAAGAATAAGCACAAGTGATTGACCTAGATACGTGATTGACATAACCGAAATGGATTCGCTCTTGGACGGATTCGCTCTTGGAGTTGGAGGGGGTGTTAATTCGCAAAAATAACAAAAATTTACGTATTTAATTTAAGAGCGCGTGGCCGTTCGTGAAGTATTTTTGAATTTGATATTAAGAAGGAACTCATGTCTCAGATCTCTTGTTTTAAACCCCGACCAGTTTTGGTGACATTAGAAAACCAGAAATCTTGGGTTTTCTTAAAGGCTTAAAGTGGAGAGATCGGAATGAAACTCGGTGGGTAGTATAAGCAAATTTCGTAGATACGTGATTGACGAAACCAGACTGGATCCGCTCTCTTTGGGATAGTTAGGGGGGTCCAGTGCTTTGGCGAGTTTGCTACTTCTGGACGTGCTAGGACAATGAAAATTGGTAGGCGTGTCAGAGACCTGCACAAATTGACTTGATAAAGTTGATTTCCCTGATTCAACCATCTGGGGGGGGGGCTGAAGGGAGAGGAAAAATTAGAAAAATGAGGTATTTTTAACTTGCGATTGGGTGATCGGATCTTAATGAATTTTGATATTTAAAAGGACCTTGTGTCTCAGAGCTCTTATTTTAAATGCCGATCAGCATTAAGCCTCTGATTTTTCTTTTAAATTAATCTATTGATTCTTATAATTTTGCTAGAGCTCATGCCATATGAGCTCTTGGCTCTTCCGACCTCGTCACAAGTGCCATATGAGCTCTTAGCTCTTGTTTTATTCCCTTTTTTTCTCAGAAGATTTTCGACTTAATCTCATGGTTTTTGCCACTTCATGGTGTGAAAACTGCTGCTAGAAATAGAGAAGTTGCTACTTCTGCAGTATTATCTTCTAGTGTATTTAATTGTGTGCTTGCATCGTGCCTGCGTCCCCTTAAAAGTTCTGTTTCTTACGGTAATATTGGTTTGTCTTCTGTTGCATATGCAGACGACGTTCTTCTTGTTTCCCGGACTCGTCGTGGATTGCTTTCTAATTTTACTATATTAACCAATGAACTACCTAAGATTGGACTGTCAGTTAATGCGTCTAAATGCGAGTTTATTTGTTTTAATAGCCCTTACGCGGTCGCTCAATTCGCTGCTGGGACTGCAATTCTGCCATGTTCTTCTTTAGCTAGTTGGCTTGGTCTGTGTTTCAGTCCAGCACTTTCCACTACCTTTTCATCCCTAGTGAATCAAGCCGTGAAAAACCTACGCGTCGTTTACGGAAAAATATCCCCAAACAAAAGCCGTTACAACCGCAACGATTTGTGCATAATTTATAACGCTTATTGCGCCCCTGTGATTTTGTTTTATCAGACATGGCTGATCTGTCTACTAAGAAAAATTGCCATACTCTACGTGCGGCTTATTTCAGATATTGCAAATTCCTCCTTCGGCTTCCTAGATGGCACCAAAACAGAAAAATAATTGCTCGATTGGGTTTAATAGATATGCCTTCTTGGATTCGATCTTCCAGTGATGATTTATGTAAAAAGACTATCTACTTTATTCACGTTTACGACCCTCTGCAACCTTTTTTTGTATTGATACTGGTTAATTAGTCCATGTTGTCTTTGGCCAGTTCGAATTTTTTTTTTGCTGTTTATCGTTTTTGTTTTTGTTTATGTATAATACTCCGTACTTTGTGCTTTTTTTTTATACTTTTACGGATAATAAAGTTCATTCATTCATTCATTCTGCAGTTTGACCAGCCGTATGGAATGCGTCTGAATCAGCGGGCTTGCTGCAGGCCCGTGATTTTATAATATATGTTTGTAGGGAGTTTTACCTATCATCTGAATTGACTACACAGCATGCGGCTTGCTTGAGTGAAAACGAGCCAAACATATAGATGCCATACATTTTCATAGCGTGTCTGAAATTTAACTTGATCACCTAAGGCAGTTTTCTTGTAAAGGCGCCAAGGGCGAGACATTTCATCAAAGTGTGAATCAAGACTTCATTTTCACACTCTTCGTTGCTTTCAGCACGCTGAGAACTAGCGACCTTCAGCCGCACTTTTGTGTGGATTTTTGCAGCTCCTTTTTACTGAGCTTTGATTTCTCTTATTAAGAAATTCTGCAACTGACTCACTTGGCTCCTTACTTTTAAATTTGAGTTTTTTTGTTGCTAAGGTTTTTACTTATTGAATCAGAGAATGAACTACTTTATTACCTTTTATCTGTTTTAAAGCCAATCCAAAGTTTATTTTTCTATTTTCAATATTTTTTCCACCATTCCTACATGTTTCAGAATAACCCTGTATTTTTTCAAACGTGCCAGATTTGACTGAACACTAATCGCCGGAACATCAACTCTATATGCACTCTGTTAATCCTGTCATGTGATCTGTCTGATCCAATCAGGAGTTTTTTTACTGCACTTAATTGTTTTGAAAGTCTTGCTTTCAAGCCGTTGTGTTTAAAATTGGTTCAGATTGTTTTTTGGACTTCATTGGGTGTGTAACAGCCAAACAATGGAAAACAATACTTTCAATATTTTTTCTACCATTCCCACATGTTTCAGAATAACCCTGTATTTTTTCAAACGTGCCAGATTTAATTGAACACTAATCGCCAGAAGCTCAACTCTACATGCACTGTTTTAATCCTGTCATGTGATATGTATGATCCAATCAAGAGATTTTTGACTGCACTTAATTGTTTTGATAGTCTTTTCCTTTCAAGCCGCTGTGTTGAAAATTGGTTGAGATTATTTTCTTGGACTACATTGGGTGTTTACCTGCCAAACAAGGGAAACGGTTAAAAACGATATGACAGAAATTCTGGGTCTTGATTGAGATTTCCAAGAGAGGAATGACAGGGAACATTTTATCGGCAAGGGAAGGGGCTAAGAAGCCTTCAGAATTGCTTGAAAAAACGGTAGCATGGGTTTGATATCAGATATATATATATATATATATATATATATATATATATATATATATATATATATATATATATATATATATATATATATATATATATATAGGATATATATAGGATATATATAGATATATATAGGATAAATACTTGAAGTAGTACTTGAAGTAATACTTAAGTACAATTTTGGCAAGTACTTGATATTTGATACTTAAGTAAGAATTTGGAAAGTACTTATTACTTGATATTTAAGTAGAAAAAACAGGGAGAACTTAATACTTGATACTTAAGTAAAAATTTGGAGTACTTGTTGCAGCACTGATATATAAATATACATACATATATATATATATATATATATATATATATATATATATATATATATATATATATATATATATATATATATATATATATATATATATATATATATATATATATATATATATATATATATATATGGCTTCTTAAAAAAAATTAAATATAAAAAAAACTTGTTTTTTTAACTGAAAGTAAGGAGCGACATTAAAACTTAAAACAAACAGAAATTACTCAGTATATGAAATGGGTTGTCCCCTCCGCAATCCCTTGCTCTTTACGCTAAAGTTTGACTCTTTGCCACAATTCTGATCTTTAAAACAATTAAAAACTTTAGCGTAAAGAGCGAGGGATTGCGGAGGAGAAACCCATTTCATATACGGAGTAATTTCTGTTCGTTTTAAGTTTTATTGTCGCTCTTTACTTTCAGTTAAAAAACTAGTTTTTTTTTATTTAATTTCTGAACGTTTTTGAATTAATGCATGTTTGATTTTTGCTCTCCTCACATAAATTATTAAAATGAAATTTGCATATTAATTCCTTTTTTGGCTAGTCTAAGTATAGAGTAATATGGCTTCAATGTACTAGGGATATCTCTTTTTTTACAAGGTCACTTTGTGTGGAACAAGTTCTCGTGAAAACTTTTGAGGGGACTCATTCGATTAGAAATGGAAAGATCTAATACCTCCCTCAGAGTTAAAGGTGATTGGATGGTACTTAACTTACGAATTAACTTACGTAACGAACTTCTATATTCGTATATTTTTATTGCGTATATGAGGGGGTTCTACCCTCGTCGATACCTTGCTCTTTACATTAAAGCTTAGATTCCCCCAATTCCTTAAGAATGACCTCCGAATCACAAAGGCCGTCGAATAAATAGTTGAAATTACTAAAAATACTTTAGCGTAAAGAGTGAGGTATAACGGGGAGGTAAACCCCTCATATACGTAATAATTTTTTTTCGTTTTAAGTTTTAATGCTGCTGCTTACTTTCAGTGGAAAAAACTTTTCATATTTATTTTTTCATTGTTTTTTCAAATAATGCTAAAAAAAATCCTGCCCCCCTTTATTGAAATTATCTTCCCCCATTGGAAGTTTCTCCATGGAAATATCCTCCCACGTAACCCCCCCCCCCCTCAAATCTCCCCCCTAAACCATCTGAAATCCCCCTGAAAACGTCAGTAAACTTCCCAGTAAACATATGTATATGTAAACACAGGTCAAAGTTTGTAACTTGCAGCCCCTCCCACGGGGACTGCGGGGGTATAAGTCGTCCCTAAAGACATAGTTATTAGGTTTTTCGACTATGCTGAATAAAATGGCTATTTCAGAATTTTGATTCGGTGAAGTTTGAGAAAAATGAGCATGGGAGGGGGCCTAGGTGCCCTCCGATTTTTTTGGTCACTTAAAAAGGTTAGAACTTTTAATTTCCGTTAGAATGAGCCCTCTCGCAAGATTCTAGGACCACTCAGTCGATACGATCTCCTCTGGGAAAAAACAAACAAACAAAAAAGCAAATAAACACGCATCCGTGATCTGTCTTCTGGCAAAAAAAATGCGAAAATCTACGTTTTTTGTAGATAGGGGCTTGAAACTTCTACAATAAGGTTCTCTGATACACTGAATCTGATGGTGTGATTTTCGTTAAGATTGTATGACTGTTAGGGGGTATTTCTCCCTATTTTCTAAAATGAGGCAAATTTTCTCAGGCTCGTAACTTTTGATTGGTATAACTGATCTTGATGAAACTTGTATATTTAAAATCAGCATTAAAATGCGATTCTTTTGATGTAACTATTGGTATTAAAATTCCATTTTTTAGAGTTTCGGTTACTATTGAGCCGGGTCGCTCCTTACTACAGTTCGTTGCCATGAACTGTTTGATATATATATATATATATATATATATATATATATATATATATATATATATATATATATATTATATATATATATATATATATATATATATATATATATATATATATATATATATATATATATATATATTATATATATATATATATATATATATATATATATATATATATATATATATATATATATATATATATATATTTCTGATATAAAGCCCATGCTACCTTTTTTTAAAGCCATTCTGAAGGCTTCTTAGCCCTTTCCCTTGCCTAGAAAATGTCGCCTGTCATTCCCCTCTTGGAAATCTTAATCATGATTCAAAATTTTCGTTTTATCGTTTTTAACCGTTTCCCTTGTTCGGCTGGTACACACCCAATGAAGTCCAAGAAAATAATCTTAACCAATTTTCAACACAACGGCTTGCAAGGAAAAGACTCAAAATATTTAAGTGCAGTCAATAAACTCTTTGGATCAGAAAAACTCATTGGATCAGACATATCACATGACAGGATTAACACAGTGTAGGTAGTACTGAACTTCTGGCGATTAGTGTTCAATCAAATCTGGCACGTTTGAAAAAATACAGGTTTATTCTGAAACATATGGGAATGATGGAAAAAATATTGAAAGTATTGTTTTCCATTGTTTGGCTGGTACACACCGAACGAAGTCCAAAAAATAATCTGAACCAATTTTCAACACAGCGGCTTGAAAGAAAAAGATTTTCAAAACAATTAAGTGCAGTCAAAGAATTCCTAATTGGATCAGACGGATCACATGACAGGATTAACACAGTTCACATAGAGTTGAACTTCTGGCGATTAGTGTTCAGTCAAATCTGGCACGTTTGAAAAAATACAGGGTTATTCTGAAACATGTGGGAATGATGGACAAAAATATTGAAAGTATTGTTTTCCATTGTTTGGCTGGTACACACCCAACGAAGTCCAAAAAATAATCTGAACCAATTTTCAACACAGCGGCTGGAAAGAAAAAGATTTTCAAAACAATTAAGTGCAGTCAAAGAATTCCTGATTGGATCAGACGGATCACATGACAGGATTAACACAGTTCACATAGAGTTGAACTTCTCATCACATGACAGGATTAACACAGTTCACATAGAGTTGAACTTCTGGCGATTAGTGTTCAGTCAAATCTGGCACGTTTGAAAAAATACAGGGTTATTCTGAAACACGTCGGAATGGTGGAAAAAATATTGAAAATAGAAAAATAAACTTTGAATTGGCTTTAAAACAGATAAAAGGTAATAAAGTAGTTCATTCTCTGATTCAATAAGTAAAAACCTTAGCAACAAAAAAAAACTCAAATTTAAAAGTAAGGAGCCAAGTGAGTCAGTTGCAGACTTTTTTAACAAGAGAAATTAAAACTCAATAATCAAAAATCAATAATCAATTGAAGGCATGTCTCGCCCTCGGCACCTTTACAAGGAAACTGCCTCAAGTTTTCAAGTTAAATTTCAGACACGCTACAAAAATGTATGGCATCTATATCCTATGGCTGGTTCTCACTCAAGCAAGTCGCATGGTGTTTCGTCAATTCAAATGGTCGGTAAAACTCCCTACAAACATATATTATAAAATACGGGCCTGCAGCAAGTCCGCTTATTCAGACGCATTCCATACGGATGGTCAAACTGCAGAATGAATGAATGAATCAATGAATGAACTTTATTTTCCGTAAAAGTGTAAAAAAACACAAAGCACGGAGTATTATAAATAAACAAAAACGATAAAGAGCAACAAAAAAATCAAACTAACAAAAGACAACATGGACTAATTAACCAGTATCAATAAGGAAAAAAGGCTGCAGAGGGTCGTAAACGTGAATAAAGTAGATAGTCTTTTTACATAAATCATCACTGGAAGACCGAATCCAAGAAGGCATATCTATTAAACCAAATCGAGTTTTTTCTGTTTTGGTGCCATTTAGGAAGCCGGAGGAGGATTTTGCGATATCTGAAATAAGCCGCACGTAGAGTATGGGGATTTTTCTTACGAAACAGATGAGCCATGCCTGATAAAAACCCAAAAGCACAGGGGCGCAATAAGCGTTATAAATCATGCACAAACCGTTGCGGTTGTAACGGCTTTTAATTGGGAATATTTTTCTGTAAGCAACGCGTAAGTTTTTCACGGCTTGATTCACTAGGGATGAAAAGGTAATGGAAAGTGTTGGACCGTAACACAGACCAAGCCAACTAACTAAAGAAGAACATGGCAGAATTGCAGTCCCAGCAACGAATGGAGCGATCGCATAAGGGTTATTAAATACAATAAACTCGCATTTAGACGCATTAACAGACAGTGCAATCTTAGATAGCTCATTAGTTAATATAGTAAAATTGGAAAGCAATCCACAGCAAGTCCGGGCAACAAGAAGAACGTCGTCTGCATATGCAACAGAAGACAAACCAATATTACCGTATGAAACCGAACTTTTAAGGGGACGCAGGTACGATGCAAGCACACATTTAAATATACTAAAGGACAATACAGCAGAAGTTGCAACCTAGCTATTTTTAGCAGCAGTTTTCTCACCATGAAGTGGCAAAACTATGAGGCTAAGTCGAAAATTTTCTGAGAAAAAAGGAATTAAACAAGAGCTAAGAGCTCATATGGCTCTTGTGACAAGGTCAGACAAGCCAAGAGCTCATATGGCATGAGCTTTAGCAAAATTATAAGAATCAATTGATTAATTTAAAAGAAAAATGAGAGGCTTGATGTTGGTCGAAATTTAAAATAAGAGCTCTGAGATACACGGTCCTTTTAAATGTCAAAATTCATTAAGATCCGATCACCCACTCACAAGTTAAAAATACCTAATTTTTCTAAATTTTTCTCTCCCTTCAGCCCCCCCCCCAGATGGTTGAATCGGGGAAATCAACTTTATCAAATCAATTTGTACAGGTCTCTCACACGCCTACCAATTTTCATTGTCCTAGCACGTCCAGAAGTACCGAACTCACCAAAGCACTGGACTCCCCTAAACCCCAAGCACTGCTCCACAGAAATCTGGTTTAGTTGACGAGATGACAAGACTTAAACACTAATGTCAGAAATATAAGCCCAAATCGACTACAGTATGCAACATTTAGCACAAAACAAGGGATTTTAGCTCACTGTCGACCCAGTGAACGGTGAAATAATTTCAATTTTCTTTGTTATATAACTTTTAAACAAAAATTAAACCAAGTGTTAATCGTACTATAATTTTTTTTTTCGTCAAAAACAATACCTTATTTCATATCAAAAAATAGGGCATGGAGCTATATCTGAGTTTACTCTAAATCTAAAGGGCGATGTTTTCTTGTACATTGCCAAAGCACAGACACACAAAAGCTATATCTGAGTTTGCTCTAAATCTAAAGGTGATGTTTTCTTGTACATTGCCAAAGCACACACGCACAAAATTTTCCTGTCAAAGGTAAAGTATTTGAAAAACAAGTACATTAAAAGTATCTTAAGTAATAAGTATTTCGTAATCTTACTTAAGTATCAAGTAATAAGTACACCCTAGAGTTTTTACTTAAGTACAAGTACAAGTAATGGAAAATTTTACTTAAGTAGTACTTCAACTAAAAGTACTTCAAGTAAGTGACACCACTGGTATCAATATTCCGTTTTCATCGTACTCGGTATTTACCAAGTGACATATAGCGATCGCAAATTCTATCGGTATGTCGGTCCCGGTTCTGCTATTTTAGGCACTTCCAGATAAGCTAGGACGAATAAATTTGGCGGGCGTATCAGGGACCAGACCAGATTAAAATAGAAATAGCCGTTTCCCCAAATCGACCGTCTGGGGGGAGTGGAGTAGGGTTAATTAGGAAAAAACAGAAAAAATGAGGTATTTTTAACTTACGAACAGGTGATAGAATCTTAATGAAATTTGATATTTACAAGGATATCGTGCCTTAGAGCTCTTATTTTAATACCGACCGGATATGGTGACATTGGAGGGAGCTGGGGACGGAAACCTACAATCTTGAAAACGTTTAGAGTGGAGGGATCGGGATGAAACTTGGTGAGAAAAATAAGCACAAGTCCTAGATACGTGGTTGACATAACCGGACCGAATCCACTCTCTTTGGGGGAGTTGGGGGGGGGGGGGGTCAATTCTGTAAAATGAGGTATTTTTAACTCACAAAGGAGTGATCGGATCTTAATTAAATTTCATATTTAGAAGGACCTTATAACTCAGATCTCTTATTTTATATCCCAACCGGATTCAGTGTCATTGGGGAGGAGGTGGGGGGAACCGGAAATCTTGGAAAACGCTCAGAGTGGAGAGATCAGGAAGAAACTTGGTGGGAAAAATAAGCACAAGTTCAAGATACGTAACTGACATAACCAGACCGGATATTCTCTTTGGGGGAGTTAGGGGGAGGGGTGTAATTTGGAAAAATTTGAAAAAATGTAAGTAAAACAGTTCAAAATAGGGATGATACCTTTTTATTGACAGTGAAATATAAAATTATTTAACTGGATATTTCGAACACATATACAGTGTTCATCATCAGCAGTAAAACTAAAAGACATGAATAAAAATAAACAGAATTTATACCTAATAAACTAATTACATATAGTTTATTGCTCTTATTTTTTTTAATGCAACAGCCGAGGCAAATCTCCTTGACCTTTTCGGTTCCGGTTCATTAGATTTAACTGATGTATTACGTGGACAGAGGTCATAGCTCTTAGGTGAAGTGATGTTTACTTTATTTGACCTCAGTAAATTATCATAAATTGAGTTCAATCCAAATTCACCTGTATCTCTGTTTATGGAATTATTCTTGAATAGAATTTTTTAATTTCGATTGTTTCCCTGAAAGTTTGCTTTAAACCTTGGTCCCTAGAAATCAAAGAAACATTTTCAAACAAAATAAAAAGATTTGGAAAATTAAAGATATGCTCCGCGAGGGCCGACGTGAAATCTTCAGGTTTGGTATTTTGCTTTAAAGACGATGAAATGGAATTATGATGTTGTAGCAATCTCGTTCTTAAATTCTGGTTAGTACGTCCCACATAAGAGCTTCCACAAGTACATGGAATTTTATAAACCCCACTTTGTTGCTCTACGGAAGTCCGATCCTTTCCAGAATTTAAAAAACTTGCCAAAGTATTACTACCTCTTAAAGCTACCTTTAAACTATTATTTTGTAAAATTCTTTTAAGTTTTTCACTCAAACCTGGAAAATATGGTAGAGAACAAAAGATATCTTTCTTTTCTGTTGTTTCCAGAATATCGTCAGAACATTCTAGAAATGTTTTCCTTCTTTTCGAAAAAGTCTGGTCAACTAACCAACCCGGATAATGGTTACTTATTAAAATGTCTTTTAGCAATGATAATTCCTCCTCAATGAATTTTGGAGAACAAATTCTAAAAATGCGGTCAGTTAAAGATGTGATTAAACCAATTTTTACTTGGCGGGCATGACCGGAGAAAAATGACAAAAATCTGTTATTGTTAGTAGGTTTTCTGTAAATCTTAAAATCCAGACTATTTTAATTTTTTAAAAGAAGGACATCCAGAAAAGGAAGCTTATTATCCTCTTCTAATTCTATTGTAAATTTTAAATCCCCTCCCCAAAAATTAAGATGTTCTAAAAAAACTTTTTAATTCCTCCACCCCATAATTCCATACTGAAATTATGTCATCCATATATCTCCCCCAAAATTTATGTTTTAAAAAATATGAATCTAACGCTATTGTTTCAATATTTTCTACAAAACAATTTGCTAATAAAGGACTTAAAGGGGCCCCCATAGGTAAACCATTTACTTGTTCGAAAAAACCCCCTCTGAATTGAAAAAAATAAGAGAACATATTGCACAACCTAACTAAACTCATAATTACACCGACCTCCAAAACTGTTTCACCACCAATTAAGTCCAAATTTCTTAGCATCTTTCTCTCAAGAAGAATTTCCGCGGCTTTTACATCAATACTCGTATTCATTGACACTATGTCGAAACTTGAAATTATAGAATTTGAAGTAATCTCAACTTCTTTTAGTTTTTTTACAAGTTCTGACGAGTTCTTAATGTAAGAAATTTGTGTAGACATGAGTGGTTTACATAATGACACTAGCCACTTACTCAGAGCACTTGTTGGTGACTTGTTACTCGCAACAATTGGTCGTAATGGCAGATTTGGCTTATGTATCTTTGGAAGTTCATATAATTTAGGTCACAAAGAACCTCTTGGTAAGAATTTGTAGAAAAGTTGAGGTGTAATCTTCCCTTCTTCCTTCAAACTCTTTAACTCATTCTTAAACTTCTTTGTGTATGAGTCCGTCGGGTCAAAAGAAAGTTGTTTGTAAATTTTTTCATCTTTCAGTAAAGTGTTTAATTTTGAATCGTAGTCCTTGGTGTCCATTACCACTAAAGTGTTACCCTTGTCTGCTTTTGTAATAATAATAGATTCATCCCTTCTTAAATTATTAAGAATCTTTATGTCTTTGATAGAATTGTTAGGGATTTCTGGTTTTAAAGCAAACTCTGACAGGGCTTTAACAGTAGAAGCTCTTACTAGGCTAACATCTTTAATTAAGATGGGGTTTCTATGTAAAGATGTTTCTATTGAATAGATAATTTCTTCTACTGGGACTCTGTTAGTTTTAAAACAAAATTTTTGACCTTTTTCTAATGCGGACTTTTCTTGTAACGTTAAGGTCCTTGAGGAAAAATTAATTACACTTGGTCCAAGAGTTGACGAAGGTATTACGGCTTTATATTCATATAATTTTGAAAACTTTTTAAGTAATCTTTCTTTGGAAAGGTGAAAATCATGATTGAAATGATTTCGTGCTGTTTGTTGAATAAAACAAAAATCACTTGCACTCACCTTTTTTGATATAATATTTTCCAGGAAAAGTTTATCTTTCACTAATAAAGCTCTTTTTCTCCTTTTATCTTTAATCAGATGATTTAAAATCTTGAATTGTAGACCTCGTTCGAACTTTTATCCTTTAAAAGGGACTAAATGTAGATTGAATTTTATTAAAGGTGGCAAAATCCTTTTCTTCTTACATTGATGAAGAAAATCTTGTTGATTTATAACATTTGCATGTCTCTTATGGGTGTTAATATATTTAGACACCTCCTTGGTCACATTATCCCCATATACTCGACGTAGATATTAATATGTTCTTCATCATCGTGGACCTCTGTCCACGTAATACGTCAGTTAAATCTAATGAACCGGAACCGAAAAGGTCAAGGAGATTTGCCTCGGCTGTTGCATTGAAAAAAATAAGAGCAATAAACTATATGTAATTAGTTTATTAGGTATAAATTCTGTTTATTTTTATTCATATCTTTTAGTTTTACTGCTGATGATGAGCACTGTATATGTGTTCGAAATATCCAGTTAAATAATTTTATATTTCACTGTCAATAAAAAGGTATCATCCCTATTTTGAACTGTTTTACTTTCGTCATGGAAAGGCAGTGTGGTCATCGAAGTTATCTACGAAAAAAATGTAAGTATTTTCAACTTACGAACGGGTGATTCAGATCTTAATACAATTTGATATTTAGAAGGACCGTGTGCTTCAAAGTTCTTATTTTAAATCCCGACCTGATGCGATGACACTGTGGGGAGCTGGAGGGGGAAACTGGAAATCTTGGAAAACGTGAAAAGTGAGGTATCTTCATCTTACGAATGGGTTATCGGATCTTAACGAAACTTGATATATAGAAAGATCTTATATCTCAGATGCTCCATTTTCAATTCGAATAGGATCCGGGGACCCAGGGGATTGGAGGGGGAAAACAGTGATCATGGAAACCGGAAATCCAGGAAAAGGCTTAGAGTGGAGAGATCGGAATGAAACTTGACTGGAAGAATAAGCACAAGTTCAAGATATATGATTGACACAATTTTAACGGATCCGCTCTCTTTGGAGGAGTTTGGGGAGGGGGGATTTCCAGTGCTTAAACGAGTTCGAAGCTTTTGGGCGTGCTAGGACGACGAAAATTGGTAGGCGTGTCAGGGACCTTCACAAAGTAACTTGATAACAGTCGTTTCCTTGATTTGACCATCTGGGGGGCTGGAGGGAGAGGAAAAATTGCAAAAAAATAGGTATTTTTAACTTACGAATGGGTGATCGGGTCTTAATGAAATTTGATATTTAGAAGGACCTCATGTCTCAGAGCTCTTATTAAATCCCAACCGTATCCGGTGATATTGGGGGAGCTGGAGGGAGAAACCAGAAATCTTGGAAAACACTTAGAGTGGGGAGATCGGGTTGAAACTTGGTGGGTAAAATAAGCAGATGTCGTATATACGTGACTGACGTAACCGAACTGGATCCACTCTCTTTGTCGGAGTTAGGGGGGTTCAGTGCATTGGCGAGTTTGGTTCTTCTGGACGTGCTAGGACGATAAAAATTGATACGCGTGTCAGGGACCTGCACAAATTGACTTGTTGAAGTCGTTTCCCCGATTCAAATATCTGGGGGGCTGAAGGGAGAGGTAAAATTAGAAAAAAATGAGATATTTTTAACTTCCGAGTGAGTGATCGGGTCTTAATGAATTTTGATATTTTGAAGGACCTCGTGTCTCAGCGCTCTTATTTTAAATCCCGACCGACATTAAGCCTTGGATTTTCCTTTTAAATCAATCTATTGATTGTTAGAAATTTTGCTAGAGTTCATGCCATATGAGCTCTTGGTTCTTCCGATCTCGTCACAAGTGCCATATGAGCTCTTAGCTCTTGTTTAGACTTCCGTTTACTATTGAGCCGGGTCACTCCTTACTACAGTTCGTTGCCACGAACTGTTTGATAATACGGAACAATAAAATTGAAAATATTGAAGGTAAAGGAACATAGAAGACAATATTCAAACTAACGAATGAGGGCTACACAGTCAAGTAGATTTTCTGTAAATCTCTCACTTGTATGTCAATTGAAACTCTTCGAAAACAAAATGAAAAAATAAACGAAAAACCGACCTATCAAAGCCTTAAAGCATTTTATCATAATCCAAGCAATACATATAAACCAACCTGTTAAAGCACGTTTTTCTAAATGCAGGTAATTTATTCTAACGTACCGTCTTGTTTTGTAAGTTTCGATTATACTGTAAAGTAAAAGAAAAATCTCTAGAGCATGGGATTATTAGAAAATTATTGCAGCCGATCATCTTAGCATATATATCCCAAACGTACCTTCATTTTGACAATCTAATAGACTTTTCACAGGGAAATCAGGCGCATATTTTAACTGTGTCAAAAGAATATACCCAAAAATCCCAAACTTACCTTCATTTTGACAATCTAATAGACTGTTCTCAGGGAAATCAAGGTCATGTTTCAACTGTGGCAAAATAACATACCCAAACATACCTTCATTTTGACAATCTAATAGACAATTCTCAGGGAAATCAAGCTCATGTTTCAATTATGAAAAAATAACATACCCAAACATCCCAAACATACCTTCATTTTGACAATCTAATAGACTGTTCTCAGGGAAATCAAGGTCATGTTTCAACTGTGGCAAAATAACATACCCAAACATCCCAAACATACCTTCATTTTGACAATCTAATAGACTGTTCTCAGGGAAATCAAGCTCATGTTTCAATTATGACAAAATAACATACCCAAACATCCCAATCATACCTTCATTTTGACAATCTAATAGACTGTTCTCAGGGAAATCAAGGTCATGTTTCAACTGTGGCAAAATAACATACCCAAACATCCCTTCATTTTGACAATCTAATAGACTGTTCTCAGGGAAATCAAGCTCATGTTTCAATTATGAAAAAATAACATACCCAAACATCCCAAACATACCTTCATTTTGACAATCTAATAGACTGTTCTCAGGGAAATCAAGCTCATGTTTCAATTGTGACAAAATAGCTGACGAACTAAACTCGTTATTAATGGGCGGATCCAAATTTGTCCCCTGGACAAGAGAATTAATCTGATCTGCCATATAATCTTCTTTCAATTCTAAAAAGAAGAGAATCACAGTAAAAAAAAAAGAGTTGACAAATTTAGAAAAATTTTGCTCTTTATTATTTATGGAAACGCAAATGAATGCTCTAATTCAACTAAATATACATGGACATCGTTCAATTAAATCTTAGATCATATAAAACAGGAATTACAAATGAAAAATTAATATAAACTTACTATAGTTACTATGTGCGACATTTTATTGCGTATTCTCACCCCCTTCCTACTCATAATTAAATAAAAAAAACAAGTTTTTTCAACTGAAAGTAAGGAGTGACATCAAAACTTAAAACGCACAGAAATTACTTCGTATATGAAAGAGGCTGCTTCCTCATCAACGCCCCGCTCTTTACGCTAAAGTTTGACTCTTTCTCTCAATTCTTCTTTCTAAAACAGTAAAAAACTTTAGCGTAAAGAGCGGGGCGTTGATGAGGAAGCAGCCTCTTTCATATACGAAGTAATTTCTGTGCGTTTTAAGTTTTGATGTCACTCCTTACTTTCAGTTGAAAAAACTTGTTTTTTTATTTAATTTCTGAACGTTTTTGAATCAATGCATGTTTTGATTTTGGCTCTCCGCAGAGGAATGATCAAAACGAAATTTGCATATATTTTTTTTGGCTCAATGGCTTTCTCATAATTTTGATCGAATGATTTTGAGAAAAAAAGAGCGGGGGACGAAGCCTAGTTGCCCCCCGATTTTTTGGTTAATTAAAAAGGCAACTAGAACTTTTAATTTTTTACGAATCTTTTTATTGGTAAGAGATTTACGTAACTTATAAATTAGCTTACGTAAAGAACTTTTGTATTCTCATGTTTTTATTACATATATGAGGGGATTCGCCCCATCGTCAGTACCTCGCTCTTTACACTAAAGCTTAAATTTTATCCCAATTCATTAAGAATGACCCCCTGAATCACAAAAGCCGTAGAATAAGTAGTTGAAATTACCGAAAATACTTTAGCGTAAAGAGCGAGGTATTAGAAGGAGGTGAGCCCCTCATATGGGTAATAATTTCTGTTTGTTTTAAGTTTTATTGCTGTTCCTTACTTCCAGCTGAAAAAGCTTTTTCACTTTTATTTTTTAATTGTTTTTTTTTTAATAATGCTAGTAAATCCTGCTCTCCCTTCATGGAAATTTTCTTCTCCCATTACAAATTCTCGAAGGAAAGGTCCCCCAGCATATCCCCCTCTTCTCAACCCCTCCCCCAAACCAAAAAAATCCTCCTGAAAACGCCTGTATACTTCCCAATAACCATTACTATATGTAAGCACAGGTCAAAGTTTGTAACTTGTTGCCCCTCCCACGGGGACTGTGGGGGAGTAAGTCGTCCCAAAAGACATAGTTATAAGGTTTTTCGACTACGCTGAATAAAATGGCTATCTCAGAATTTTGATCCGTTGACTTTGGGAAAATAATTAGCGTGGGAGGGGGCCTAGGTGCCCTCCAATTTTTTTGGTCACTTAAAAAGGGCACTAGAACTTTTCATTTCCGTTAGAATGAGCCCTCTTGCAACATTCTAGGACAACTGGGTCGATACGATCACCCCTGGGGAAAAAAAAAAAAAAAACAAAAAAACAAAAAAACAAATAAACACGCATCCGTGATCTGCCTTCTGGCAAAAAATACAAAATTCCACATTTTTGTAGATAGGAGCTCGAAACTTCTACAGTAGGGTTCTCTGATACGCTGAATCTGATGGTGTGATTTTCGTTAAGATTCTATGACTTTTAGGGGGCGTTTCCCCCTATTTTCTAAAATAACGCAAATTTTCTCAGGCTCGTAACTTTTGATGGGTAAGACTAAACTTGATGAAACTTATATATTTAAAACCAGCATTAAAATGCGATTCTTTTGATGTAGCTATTGGTATCAAAATTCCATTTTTTAGAGTTTTGGTTACTATTGAGCCGGGTCGCTCCTTACTACAGTTCGTTACCACGAACTGTTTGATTTGCATAAAAATATACATATTTTCAGCAACATCAATCCCTTTTCTTTCAATATTCTCAACTTTGGATATCTGATCTTTACACGGGACAAGGCTTTCAAAGTGAGAATCAAATAGAAGGACAAGTTAAAAGCTCTCGCAAAGTTCTGCAACAACAACAAAAGATAAATGTCTTAAACAAGTCATTAGAAACACTGAACAACAAACAAAGCTTTCCAAAATCAATAAAAGGCAAACGTCGGGAAATGAAAGCATCTAAAAGCCATGACTGACACCAGTCATATTTCATTCAATTTAAGTTGATTTTGACCATCTTCATCATAATTGCAACATTAGGTGCGACCTGTTAAATAAGAAGTATTCCATTTGGAATCATTATAATTGAACACGAATCAAATATAAACAGGGGGGTGTAAGTGCACACCAGCTCTTATGAAGAAAGGGAGATGTCTCATATTGCAGGCAAAAGCTGGTTAAACTCTTCGAAGAGTGTGTTTTAATGCGTATAACATTCCCGGGCCTACCGACTTCGAGGTGGAAAATGAATGGGGGCGGGGATCTTCAGCCTCGCCAAGATATTTCTAGATAGAGAGCATGATACCAGGACTTTGTTTGTTACGATTATAATTGATTCCACTTTTTCAATCATTGTAAAATGTTTTGCCACATATGCATAAAATATGTATTATATGTATATAAGATATACAAATGCATTATATGTGTATAATGCATTTAAACATCCAAAAACCCTATTTATAGAGAGCTTGACGGCTCCAGTCACGCAGAAGATCAAATAGTAAGTAGAATTTCCATCCATACGAAAAATAATACCCTTCTCAACCCAGTCTAAAATTCAAAATATTATTAACAAATTATTTAAAAAACTACCGTTATTCAAAATTCTTAACAATATATTAAAATTACATTACTAATTTTGCTTATAATATAACATTTTAATTCGAAATAAAAAAAAACATAACGAGGGCAGCACAACCAATCAATTTTAAATTGATAATGTTTACATTTTCAAACTGTAGTAAGGAGCAACCTGGGTCAAAAGTAACCAAAACTCTAAAAAATTGAATTTTGATACCAATAGTTACATCAAAAGAATTGCATTCTAATGCTGATTTTAAATATATAAGTTTCATTAAGATCAGTAATACTCATCAAAAGTTACGAGCCTGAGAAAATTTGCCTCATTTTAGAAAACAGGGGAAAACACCCCCTAAAAGTCATACAATCTTAACGAAAATCACACCATCAGATTCAGCGTATCAGAGAACCTTATTGTAGAAGTTTTAAGTTCCTATCTACAAAAATGTGGAATTTCACATTTTTTGCCAGAAGACAGATCATGGATGCGCGTTTATTTGTTGTTTTTTTTTTTTTTTCAGGGGTGATCGTATCGACTGAGTGGTCCTAGAATGTCGCGAGAGGGCTCATTCTAACGGAAATTAAAAGTTCTAGTTCCATTTTTAAGTGACCAAAAAAATTGGAGGGCACCTAGGCCCCCCACGCTCATTTTTCCCCAAAAGTCACCGGATCAAAATCCTGAGATAGCCATTTTATTCACCATAGTCGAAAAACCTAATAAACATGTCTTTAGGGACGACTTACTTCCCGTACCCCGTGGGAGGGGCTGCAAGTTACAAACTTTGACCTGTGTTTACATATAGTAATGGTTACTGGGAAGTGTACAGACGTTTTCAGGGGGATTTATTTTTGTTTAGGAGGGAGATTTGAGGGGGGTTACGTGGGAGGATATTTCCATGGAGAAACTTGTCATGGGGGAAGAGAATTTCAATGAAGGGGGCGCAGCATTTTCTATCATTATTTGAAAAAACAATGAAAAAATAAATATGAAAAGTTTTTTCTACTGAAAGTAAGGAGCAGCATTAAAACTTCAAACGAACAAAAATTATTACGCATATGACGGGCTTACCTCCTCGTTATACCTCACTCTTTACGCTAGAGTATTTTTAGTAATTTCAACTATTTATTCTACGACCTTTGTGATTCAGAGCTCATTCTTAAGGAATTGGGACAAAATTTAAGCTTTAGAGTAAAGAGCGAGGTTAGCGAGGTAAGAACTTTGAAGCACACGGTCCTTCTAAACATCAAATTGTATTAAGATCTGAATCACCCGTTCGTAAGTTGAAAATACTTACATTTTTTCGTAGATAACTTCGAAGACCACACTGCCTTTCCATGACGAAAGTAAAACAGTTCAAAATAGGGATGATACCTTTTTATTGACAGTGAAATATAAAATTATTTAACTGGATATTTCGAACACATATACAGTGCTCATCATCAGCAGTAAAACTAAAAGATATGAATAAAAATAAACAGAATTTATACCTAATAAACTAATTACATATAGTTTATTGCTCTTATTTTTTTCAATGCAACAGCCGAGGCAAATCTCCTTGACCTTTTCGGTTCCGGTTCATTAGATTTAACTGACGTATTACGTGGACAGAGGTCCACGATGATGAAGAACATATTAATATCTACGTCGAGTATATGGGGATAATGTGACCAAGGAGGTGTCTAAATAAATTAACACCCATAAGAGACATGCAAATGTTATAAATCAACAAGATTTTCTTCATCAATGTAAGAAGAAAAGGATTTTGCCACCTTCAATAAAATTCAATCTACATCTAAGCACTTTTAAAGGAAAAAAGTTCGAACTAGGTCTACAATTCAAGATTTTAAATCATCTGATTAAAGATAAAAGGAGAAAAAGAGCTTTATTAGTGAAAGATAAGCTTTTCCTGGAAAATATTATATAAAAAAGGTGAGTGCAAGTGATTTTTGTTTTATTCAACAAACAGCAAGAAATCATTTCAATCATGGCTTTCACCTTTCCAGAGAAAGATTACTTAAAAAGTTTTCAAAATTATATGAAAATAAAGCCGTAATACCTTCGTCAACTCTTGGACCAGGTGTAATTAATTTTTCATCAAGGACCTTAACGTTACAAGAAAAGTCCGCATTAGAAAAAGGTCCAAAATTTTGTTTTAAAACTAATAGAGTCCCAGTAGAAGAAATTATCTCTTCAATAGAAACATCTTTACATAGAAACCCCATCTTAATTAAAGATGTTAGCCTAGTAAGAGCTTCTACTGCTAAAGCCCTGTCAGAGTTTGCTTTAAAACCAGAAATCCCTAACAATTCTATCAAAGACATAAAGATTCTTAATAATTTAAGAAGGGATGAATCTCTTATTATTATAAAAGCAGACAAGGGTAACATTTTAGTGGTAATGGACACCAAGGACTACGATTCAAAATTAAACGCTTTACTGAAAGATGAAAAAACTTACAAACAACTTCCTTTTGACCCGACGGACTCATACACAAAAAAGTTTAAGAACGAGTTAAAGAGTTTGAAGGAAGAAGGGAAGATTACACCTCAACTTTTCTACAAATTGTTACCAAGAGGTTCTTTGTGCCCTAAATTATATGGACTTCCAAAGATACATAAGCCAAATCTGCCATTACGACCAATGGTTGCGAGTAACAAGTCACCAACAAGTGCTCTGAGTAAGTGGCTAGTGTCATTGTGTAAACCACTCATGTCTACACAAATTTCTTACATTAAGAATTCGTCAGAACTTGTAAAAAACTAAAAGAAGTTGAGATTTCTTCAAATTCTATAATTTCAATTTTCGACATAGTGTCAATGTATACGAGTATTGATGTAAAAGCCGCGGAAATTCTTCTTGAGAGAAAGATACTAAGAAATTTGGACTTAATTGGTGGTGAAACAGTTTTGGAGGTCGGTGTAATTATGAGTTTAGTTAGGTTGTGCAATATGTTCTCTTATTTTTTTCAATTCAGAGGGTTTTTTTTCGAACAAGTAAATGGTTTACCTATGGGGGCCCCTTTAAGTCCTTTATTCGCAAATTGTTTTGTAGAAAATATTGAAACAATAGCGTTAGATTCATATTTTTTAAAACATAAATTTTGGGGGAGATATATGGATGACATAATTTCAGTATGGAATTATGGGGTGGAGGAATTAAACAGTTTTTTAGAACATCTTAATTTTTGGGGAGGGGATTTAAAATTTACGATAGAGTTAGAAGAGGATAATAAACTTCCTTTTCTGGATGTCCTTCTTTTAAAAAATGAAAATAGTCTGGATTTTAAGATTTACAGAAAACCTACTAACAATAACAAATTTTTGTCATTTTTCTCCGGTCATGCCCGCCAGTAAAAATTGGTTTAATCACATCTTTAACTGACCGCATTTTTAGAATTTGTTCTCCAAAATTCATTGAGGAGGAATTATCATTGCTAAAAGACATTTTAATAAGTAACCATTATCCGGGTTGGTTAGTTGACCAGACTTTTTCGAAAAGAAGGAAAAAATTTCTAGAATGTTCTGACGATATTCTGGAAACAACAGAAAAGAAAGATAACTTTTGTTCTCTACCATATGTTCCAGGTTTGAGTGAAAAACTTAAAAGAATTTTACAAAATAATGGTTTAAAGGTAGCTTTAAGAGGTAGTAATACTTTGGCAAGTTTTTTAAATTCTGGAAAGGATCGGACTTCCGTAGAGCAACAAAGTGGGGTTTATAAAATTCCATGTACTTGTGGAAGCTCTTATGTGGGACGTACTAACCAGAATTTAAGAACGAGATTGCTACAACATCATAATTCCATTTCATCGTCTTTAAAGCAAAATACCAAACCTGAAGATTTCACGTCGGCCCTCGCGGAGCATGTCTTTAATTTTCCAAATCATTTTATTTTGTTTGAAAATGTTTCTTTGATTTCTAGGGACCAAGGTTTAAAGCAAACTTTCAGGGAAACAATCGAAATTAAAAAAAATTCTATTCAAGAATAATTCCATAAACAGAGATAGAGGTGAATTTGGATTGAACTCAATTTATGATAACTTACTGAGGTCAAATAAAGTAAATATCACTTCACCTAAGAGCTATGACCTCTGTCCACGTAATACATCAGTTAAATCTAATGAACCGGAACCGAAAAGGTCAAGGAGATTTGCCTCGGCTGTTGCATTGAAAAAAATAAGAGCAATAAACTATATGTAATTAGTTTATTAGGTATAAATTCTGTTTATTTTTATTCATGTCTTTTAGTTTTACTGCTGATGATGAACACTGTATTTGTGTTCGAAATATTCAGTTAAATAATTTTATATTTCACTGTCAATAAAAAGGTATCATCCCTATTTTGAACTGTTTTACTTACATTTTTTCAAATTTTTCCAAATTACACCCCTCCCCCCAACTCCCCCAAAGAGAATATCCGGTCTGGTTATGTCAGTTACGTATCTTGAACTTGTGCTTATTTTTCCCACCAACTTTCATCCTGATCTCTCCACTCTAAGCGTTTTCCAAGATTTCCGGTTCCCCCCACCTCCTCCCCAATGACACTGAATCCGGTTGTGATATAAAATAAGAGATCTGAGTTATAAGGTCCTTCTAAATATGAAATTTAATTAAGATCCGATCACTCCTTTGTGAGTTAAAAATACCTCATTTTTCAGAATTGACCCCCCCAACTCCCCCAAAGAGAGTGGATTCGGTCCGGTTATGTCAACCACGTATCTAGGACTTGTGCTTATTTTTCTCACCAAGTTTCATCCCGATCCCTCCACTCTAAACGTTTTCAAGATTGTAGGTTTCCATCTCCAGCTCCCTCCAATGTCACCATATCCGGTCGGTATTAAAAAAAGAGCTCTGAGGCACGAAATCCTTGTAAATATCAAATTTCATTAAGATTCTATCACCTGTTCGTAAGTTAAAAATACCTCATTTTTTCTGTTTTTTCCTAATTAACCCTACTCCACTCCCCCCAGACGGTCGATTTGGGGAAACGGCTATTTCTATTTTAATCTGGTCTGGTCCCTGATACGCCCGCCAAATTTATTCGTCCTAGCTTATCTGGAAGTGCCTAAAATAGCAGAACCGGGACCGACATACCGATAGAATTTACGATCGCTATATGTCACTTGGTAAATACCAAGTACGATGAAAACGGAATATTGATACCAGTGCTGTCACTTACTTGAAGTACTTTTACTTGTACTACTTAAGTAAAATTTTCCATTACTTGTACTTGTACTTAAGTAAAAACTCTAGGGTGTACTTATTACTTGATACTTAAGAAAGATTACGAAATACTAATTACTTAAGATACTTTTAATGTACTTGTTTTTCAAATACTTTACCTTTGACAGGAAAATTTTGTGCGTGTGTGCTTTGGCAATGTACGAGAAAACATCACCTTTAGATTTAGAGCAAACTCAGATTTAGCTTTTGTGTGTCTGTGCTTTGGCAATGTACAAGAAAACATCGCCCTTTAGATTTAGAGTAAACTCAGATATAGCTCCATGCCCTATTTTTGGATATGAAATAAGGTATTGTTTTTGACGAAAAAAAAAATTATAGTACGATTAACACTTGGTTTAATTTTTGTTTAAAAGTTATATAACAAAGAAAATTGAAATTATTTCACCGTTCACTGGGTCGACAGTGAGCTAAAATCCCTTGTTTTGTGCTAAATGTTGCATACTGTAGTCGATTTGGGCTTATATTTCTGACATTAGTGTTCAAGTCTTGTCATCTCGTCAACTAAACCAGATTTCTGTGGAGCAGTGCTTGGGGTTTAGGGGAGTCCAGTGCTTTGGTGAGTTCGGTACTTCTGGACGTGCTAGGACAATGAAAATTGGTAGGCGTGTCAGGGACCTGCACAAATTGACTTTGTAAAGTTGATTTCCCCGATTCAACCATCTGGGGGGGGGGGGGCTGAAGGGAGAGAAAAATTTAGAAAAATGAGGTATTTTTAACTTGTGAGTGGGTGATCGGATCTTAATGAATTTTGACATTTAAAAGGACCGTGTATGTCAGAGCTCTTTTTTTAAATTTCGACCAACACCAAGCCTCTCATTTTTCTTTTAAATTAATCTATTGATTCTTATAATTTTGCTAGAGCTCATGCCATATGAGCTCTTGGCTCGTCTGACCTTGTCACAAGAGCCATATGAGCTCTTAGCTCTTGTTTAATTCCTTTTTTCTCAGAAAATTTTCGAATTAGCTTCATAGTTTTGCCACTTCATGGTGAGAAAACTGCTGCTAAAAATAGC